>NW_026555321.1:69810000-69877500 GCF_021234165.1 Pteronotus mesoamericanus | reverse complement strand
GACAGCCTGGAGGCCCTGAGCGTGCATGTGAGCAGCGAGCGCGCTCTCCCTGAAGAGGAGTGGAGGGCTGTAATTGGAGATATCTACCAGTGCAAGCTCTGTAACTACAACACTCAGCTCAAAGCCAACTTCCAGCTCCATTGCAAGACTGACAAACACATGCAGAAGTACCAGTTGGTGGCTCACATTAAAGAAGGGGGCAAAAGCAACGAGTGGAGGCTGAAGTGCATCGCCATTGGCAACCCCGTCCACCTGAAATGTAACGCCTGTGACTACTACACCAACAGTGTGGATAAGTTACGCTTGCATACCACCAATCACAGGCACGAGGCTGCCCTGAAGCTCTACAAGGTAAGAGTGGTATCCCTTTCCCCTGGCATAGAGGCAGGAAGGAAATGAACTGTTTCAGAATTTGGAGCACAAATCTGCAAGTTAAGAAAAAAAAAAAAAAAATAGAAGGACAAGGTACACAGTGTCTGCTGAACATTACTACACGTTATGTTGACATCTAGGGAACTGGATAATTTATTTGAAAGATTGACCATATATCCCTTTTACACCTATCTCAGTGGCATTGATTGCTTCTGGTTTCCCCCAAATAAAATAATTTTTCTGAGTATTGTTATATGTAAAACAATACTTTCAGACCTCTGTTATTGACTGATTTTTATTTTTAAAAGTGTAATATATCGCTCATGGCTAAGTATGAATGGTTACAGGGAGCTGGAGTCAAACAGTGCTACCTCATGAATACATCATCTTTTGTTTGGTGACAAACAAGGACAATCCAAATTCCATGTGTGCAGATTTCCTTTCCTTTCCTTTCCTTTCTTTTCCTTTCCTTTCCTTTCCTTCTTTCCTTTCCTTTCCTTTTCCCTTTCCTTTTCCTTTTCTTTTTATCTTTTTTTTTCTAAGTTCCTAGCAGTATTGAGTAAACACACATACTCTCTCTCTCTCTCCCCCTTAGCATCAGTTGAAAATCTTCTGAACTTAGTTGTTATTTTGCATGACTTTTTCCAGCTAATGTTTCTATCTCCAAGGTTGTGGTGAGGAGAAATACGTTTATTCAACAGCAAAAATACTTTTATCTCTGATGGTAAAAAAAAGATTCAAGTGTAATAAATACACGCAAGCGATGAACACCTTGATTATACAACTTGTCTTGACTTTTTCTAAACCCTGATTACTGGTTAATTTATTTTTGGCAGTTGGTTTACTGGTCTGGTTTGATTGTCTTGGTTCATGTACCCATTAACAGATTCATTTCTATGATGAATAACTTGGTAACTTATTAGAAACTTCTTTTGTCTAGACGCTATTAAAATTCAGGAAGCATTGCAAACCATTCGTCATTGTAACAAGCTCTAAATATGATTACAAAATCCATTCTGCAAGTGCTATCTATTGATTTATACTAGAAATCAGTGATAACTATACTATCAGGAGTCAACCAGCGATTATAACACCTATGGCTTTTCTAATGCTATTGCAGACTATAAACACATGACAAGAAGAGCAGATTGTAGTTGTCTAGAGCACATGCAGGAATTATTTATTTGGGTTGGGCTGGTACTGTTTATTTAGGTTGTTTCTTGAAGTTCAAATTCTAGATTGATGTACTGAGCATAAAATCCTGAAGATGTGGAGGGAGAATTTGCAGCATTGTTCCTGTGATGTCAGTGTTCTGTAGATCAATAATGAAAGCATTAGATTTGGGTTACAGAGTTTGAGGGGAGTTCAGGCCTTAATGTGAGATGGAAAGCTTTAAAATTGGTGAAATTGAAAATATAATCTAATGAAACAGTTGTGTTATAATTCATAGGTTTTACAGCAACAGTTGAAAACTGTTCAATTGTCAACTTCTTTTCCTGATACCTGACCTATTAAAATTTTTAGAATTCTTAGGAGAAAAACAAGCAAACATTAAGTTTGTATAAATAATAGATCTCAATTCTAAGAGCTAGATAGAATATTCATGGACTGAGCAGCTCCTCTAACACTTTAAATTAACATGTTGTGAAGAGAAGATTTAAATGTACAAAATTTTCTGTTTTATTCTCCTGTGGGAAGCTGAAGAAAAGTAAGGTGTTACTGTTTATTTTCTCAGGAAAGGTTATTTAATCTAGTTGTTTGCTAATTATTTAGACATGTGTGTCCAAGTGGGTATTAAGTTCATCCATTCATTTGCGAGTATGGATTGACTACCCTCACTGTCTACAGAGCAATTTGCTGGGTGCCATAGTTAGTCTGGAAGTCCCTTTGCAGAAAGAGTTGGATATTGTCTTTGAATGGATGACAACCCAATGAGATAAATCCTTGTTTATAAAGAGGGCCTAAAAGCAGAAAGAACTTCAGATCTCTGAACCAAAGGGTGTATATGTCCTCTTACCTTAAAAATGTCATGTCATATAAAAAATGTTTTACCCAACTCTTCTTTATTTGATTATCTCTTAAAACATCCAAGTTCCCTCGTAATGTAGTGTCTAAAAATGGTCAGCAAACAAACAAAAACACAGTTTGAACAAACCTACCTTGAATTGAAAGAAGATTGAACAGAGAAATAGTTGAGCTAGGGCAACATTGGTATTGGGCAATCAAACTACACTATCCTTCAAAGAGCATTCTTTATTTCTGTTAGTAACTGTAGCAGTCCTCCAGAGTAACAGTGTGTTGAGGATACTATTTCTAAACTGAATTCCAAAAAATGGTGTGGTAGTGAGGATTTAGCAACCTTGGCTGGCATGTATGAGCAAAATAAAATTGTTTTATAGGTAACATTAATTGCTTTGAAATGAGAACCTAACATATTGTCTGGGGCCTGGAAAAAATGACGGTTTATAATTTGGCAAAAATATTAAAATTAGTTTTAAAGTAATTTCTGAGTTAATGATTAGCCAGTAATCTCCTATATAAAATTCATTTTCATTAAGAGCTTAATTTATGTCATTTTGTATTGGTAATTATTCAGACTTTAAGGGAAAGTGACAAATAGCAGTTAGAAGACAAATGCCTAGCTGTGAGAATTCAGCTTTTCTTGCTATTGACAAGGTATTGATTCACAGCACTTTAAATGTGGTCATGTGTCAGTTTCATTTGAATAGACTACCTCTTGCTGTGTTACCTAAAAGAAGTTTGTGTCCTCATTCCAGTTTAAGAAGGTTAAAGGTTAAAGGTTAAGGGTGAACTTAAAAGCATCATCTGCCTCACTGCTTAACTTTAAGCTGATCAATTTAATGAAAATCTGTTTTACAGATGTTGTTTTAATGTATTTGGCAGGATTTAGGCAGCCTTAACATTAGACGTATGCTAGTAAAAATTATTTCTTTATTTGACCAGAACAACACCTTTCCTTTTATGTTTAAGGTAGAAGGCTTGTGGGTTATGGTATTTTGGCAAAGAACCCAGAGGGAGAATGCGTTGATGATCTTTCCATATGGACTCACAGAAAGAATACCTTTATGTCTATTGCTAACGATGGCTACAAAAACAAGCAAAGCTGTATTCATTTTTTGGCAGTACTATTTTCCTGAGAATTTTTTTCAAAGGAATTTTCTTAAGAGAATCTTAATTCTTCAAGCAAAATTTTCTGAAGTGCTGTTTTGACTTCCCCCAGAAATTTTCATGATAAAGCAAAATTGGTAGGGGAAATTAAAACAATAGAATGAAACTGCAGCTTGCTCTTAACCCTCTCTTTTAATGTGTGAAAGTATATTTAAAGTGAGGTTAATACTAAATGTATAGGCAGCTCTAGTCAATATTGCCAGGTAAAATGGATATGTATTTATATCCATCTATATCTGTATCTAATGCGAAAACAGTGTTTCTCAGCTAACCACTTTGTTAGATTTGATTATATTCTTCTAATTTCATGCCTTTGCATCCTTTACAAATTTTTGTCAGTTGATATTTGTATAACGAGTTGTCAGTAAATATTTGCAGGGTGAACAATGGAATAATGAATAAACTGGACAATGTTTTCAAGAAACCCCTTTAAAATGCATTGCAATTTGGTCTGCCCTTTAAATGATCCCAGACTTTTTCAAAACAAGTTCAGTAAAAAGATATAATGAAAAACCACTTTGCAGTACACATTCAAAGTAAGAAGAAACAAATAAGACTTGGGTGATATTTCTGATTTACAGTTTCGCCTGTTCTTGGCTCAGAATGGCCAAGACCTTTCCGACCAGCTGATGGGACTGTGGTCATCCCTTGTGGGACTTGGCACACCTGCACCTCCACTTCTCTTAGAGGATACAATATGTATTCTAAGGGAGGTGTTCACAGCATTAATGGTTCAAAGTCAAGAGCTGAATTATCCTAGCTATTTTTCTTCCTTCATCTGCTAGAAGTGAAGCAGAATAACCTCTCTGAATTCCACAATGCTGTTTTCATATTTGGGTTTCAAATTCGCTGAGAGCAGTCAATGAATCTCTTGTCTCCACGGTGAGCAGAGGAACACACATGGGATTGACTCCTAGGTAACTTTTAGTGTAACATTCCCCCAAGGAATATTTTTGGAGTTTTCTCATTATCCATGTTATGGATGAAAGAATGTGGGTTAAGAACTGACATTCTGATGTGAGGGAGGGTCAAAGAAGAGACTGCAAGGAGCCACACTGGCAAAAGTATGTGGTGAGGGAATAAAAAATGGAATAATTAACCTCACCTACATTCCTTTTTTTTTTTTTTGCCAATTTTTTTTCTAGTAGGAAATAGTAGCCTGATGAGTTTGGAATTAACAAAGAATCACAAGGATTTTTGTTTCAATAGGCCTGAGTCCACCTTTGCAATTTAAAATCAAATACCCCAGATATGTTCCATTGCAATTATGGAACTGTCATTGTCCCAGTGTGATGGTAAAAGAGGTCAGGAGATTGTGTGGGACACATTTGCATAAAAGTCATTGTGCAAAAGGAAATTGGAATATGTGTGTGTGTCTAAGAAACCAAAACAGGTTTTTCTCAATCTTATTCTAGTCATTTGTTTAGATGAAGAAAGCTGTTTGCAGAGATAAACAAAACTTATTCTTTTCTGTTGCTAAATGTTAACCTGAATATGGAAAACTGCACTTTTTGTATTAGTTTCAGATTTATGTTCCTTTCAAAGTTGAAATGCAGTGTGAAATTCAATTCCAGTTGCAGTATTTATTTAAAAAAGTAATCACAATTCAAGTTATTTTATTGTATTCTCATGTAAAAAGCCAAGGCAGAGGTTGGAAAAAGTTTCCATAGTAGAACAATACATGCTTGCATAATGCTTAGGACGGATAAATACACAGATCAAATACAGAGGAGCTGGTTAGCTAATAGCAACTAATAAATCACTGGTGTTCTGGATCACAATGTAATTGGCCGGCCCTATCTAATACGTCTACTTCTGTTTTTAAGCTTGACATTTGCTGAAGCACAGCCATGTGTTCTAACACGGTGACTCCAGCACAAATATGGACTTTCTCATTACATTCACATGGCAAGGAATGTATTCCATTATGAGCCAAACCCTTCTTTGTATTTCAGTAGGAAAAAAAAAATCCTACATTTTGTTTATCCAAGTATCTGGTTGGGGGTGTGGGGTGGGGGGAGAGAGAGAGAAAGAGAAAGAGAGAGGGAGGGAGGGGGGAGAGAGAGAGAAAGCAATTCCTGGAAAGATTACTTTCTTTAGCAACTTTTTACATCCATGTTAGGATAGAGAAATTGTTAACAAACTCAGACAAAATCTGAAGACAGTGAAATGTGTGGAAGCTTCCTATTTTATTTCTGACGTGTCTTTCCTTAACTGGAGTGCTACTCTCGGGCTCATACTACCATTCTCTTCTCTGTTTTTTTTTAAATCCTTACTACTTTATCCCACCGAGACCTTTCCTCCATGGAAGTACTCTGTGTTGCAAGATTACACATCTAATTCCCCCAAGAAAACTAGCATTCCTGTAATTAAGGGGAAAGAAGCCTTTTCATAACAGCTGAGTAGTGCATCCAAAGGTGTAAATTACTTTCTAGTCTTTCCCAGGGTACATTTTGTTTAAAAGGAGGTGCTTCCTCTGGATGAATTCCTTGGTGTGCGGGCCTTAGGGAGGACAATACTCCACCCTAAGAGCTTTTCTCTCCTTCTGAACACACAAGCAGAAGCACACATACCCACTCTCTCTCTCTCTCTCTCTCTCTTTCTCTCTCTCTCACACACACCCCCCCCCACTTCATACCGCCCCCCCACTGCCGAAATGCAATAGAAAATTGGCACCACCAGTCCCCACACATCAAGACCGTGTCACTTTGTACTTTACAATTTATTTTATGTTTCTGTCTAACTTGTGCTCATTGTATAGCCTGTGAAGTGTAGGTATGGTTTAACCAAAGGTAGTAAATTGCCTGTGGGTCACCCACCCCAAGGTCATTTAGGTAATGTGGACCAAGGTGTTATCTCATAATGAATGTGCCCTCCGTATGTGTTTCTTTGGCTTCAGTTTAGTTGTCCCTGTCAGTGGAGCTTGTAGAAAATTGCTGAAGTATTCTAGTGGGTCCTGGGATGCCATGCGGTGATGCAGCCAGAGTCATATGTTAGCCAGGCCTCGCGCTGCTGAAAGGGTCTTGGCCTGGGGTGGAGTGAGGAGGAGCTGGCATGTGCATAATGACCGCATTCTGCTTCCAGAACATCTGGCCTGCCCGAGTTCTACTGGAAATGCTTTCCCAAGTTTGTTTTGCGTCGGAGCCCATGCTCGGGCTGAGTTCAATTAGACGTGGAGATTTGTTCATTATTCAGATAATTCAAACCTCAAAAGGCACTTTTCCCCAAATTATCAGTGTATTGCATGAAGGCTTATGATGATATGATTTATTCAAAAGAAGAACAACAATGGAGGCACAGCCCCTTCTCACCCATGAGGAAACCGTCTTCACAGATTCTGTAGCCTAGCGGAGTGTGGTGTTAGATACAGGCACAAGGGTCAAAGTTCTGTTTGGAGAATACTTGAATGATATCCCAAGTTTTCCTTCTAATAAATACAGAAGCATTTATTGAGCACTTACTATGTGCTAAGTTTTAAAATGTTGCTGTTTATGGATGTTGTGTCCCATTAATGTGGTATGATGTGCGCCATCTTCTCTAAGGGGATGTATCCTAACTTACTTGGCTCTTCCAATGTGGCAGGGACATTGATAAAAATCACAGGTTGACTCCATATACTAGGCATCGAAACTTTTATGTTTCTTTCACCAATGGTTGGTCTGCCAAAAGACAGTGTGACTGCTCTCCTGGGTCACCAGTAGATGTAGACATTGTCACTTGTATATCTTGGCTTACTCTCACTATCCTTCAGCATGGCAAGACTTTATTGATCAGTTTCAGACAGGAGTTATGGTGGGAATGTGGGCACCAGATAGAGTTTTTTTATTAGTTGACACATGGATGTCATTTTTCATGCATGATGGTGATGCTGTGATTCATTGCCTAGAAAACAAAGAAAACTACTCAATCAAAAATGTAGAATGTGTTAGATTATAACTTCAGTCAACCCCCTTGTAGAACCGGATACTTTTTGGAGAATCTTTTGTAAATTCAGTTTACAATACTGTCAGTGAGAGACCTGCTTAAAGAATAACTATTATAACAACCTATTTTGGTATTATCCCAGGTAACAAATATTGTGTGTGGCAACATTTTACTTTATCTGGTTTTGCAATTTTTTACTGATGTTTTAGTTTTCTTATTTTAAGAAATCCTACTTTTGTAGCCTTGACTGTAGGACTTTCAATATTAAATGTGTATGTGTAAATACAAAAGTATATTGAGACCATACTCTCAAAAATTATTGATTCAGATTTTCCTAAAACCTTTCTTTTACTGGAAATATTAGAAAGCATAGAATATACATTTCTCCCTCCTTGCTGCTGAAGGAATCAATGTTAGAGTTATATTTTCCCTTAAAGCAATTTTTAAAGAGTGGTATAGAAGAAGAAGGTTAGGATTGTAGAATTCTTTGTACCTGGGTACCTGCTGATAAAATTAGTGAAATGTTGGGCTGAGGCGGAAAGAAATGAACTATTGACAGGTTTGACTGTATTGCTTAACTATGGTTTGAGAAGAAAGCTTTTTAAGTTTTAAAATACTGATTTTTAGGCTATGATTGTGTGTCTTGTGTCTGGAAGAGCCTCACTGATAGCAACAGTTGGCTATTGGCTGTCTATGTGTGATGTATGAGATGTATGCAAGAATCTTATCTAGAATATCCCTTCTTTGGATGTCACATAGTCTGTCAACAGTGAAGCCCTATTGATAATTGACTTATCCATTTATCACCTTTTAAAATGGTGCTACCTTTTGAAGAAAGAATCTATAGGGACTATTATCATATAAGCTAAACTTTTTGTGTGGATCATCTGATTTATTGTTCTGAACAGCTAGATGTTGTTATTTCTATTTCAGCATGTGAGAACTGAGATTCAGAGCAAAATGCCTTGCTCAAGTTCTCACAGATAGTAAGAGCCAGTGCTGGAGTCCTAACTGTGCCCTCTTCTCAACTCTGCCCTGGCCTACATTCTGAGGCTCTGCTAATGAAAACACTTTTTGACCTACTTGAGGAAAGGAAGACCAGGCAGTGGGAAAGGAAGAGGAAGGCTGGGAGGCCCAGAGGCAAACATTTTTGTAGGCCTTAATCATTTGGGAGCCCATATCTATTCCTCCAAGTTAGCAGATTCCCTTAAAGAGATTGCAGATGCCATGTAACCTAAGAGCTGGCTAGACGGGACTGCATACTTGACTGCATGCAGTCAACCGGAATGATGGGCTTAGACTTGTTGGGCCATCTACAAGCCGGAAGGGAAACTGCTGATTAAAATTGTCACCTGAATATTCCTGTCACAACACAGTTCTTTCACTTTAAAGGAACTTCCTTTCACTGGCATTTTTGGACGTTTGGTTTATTAAATAGAAGAGACTAATAGAATATTTATCACTTCTGGTGCCTAAGCTCTCCATGCTGGCAAGTTAAGCACCATTAGGAGCTGCATTAATTCATTCAGGTCAGCAGAGTACTTCAGCAGTAATGTACTAAATGGTACCCCACTGACCTGAAAAGGGGAATGTGCTTCCCTAAGCATTTAACTTACTACGCAGAACAGCCATGCACAGCCAGTTCTCTGCCTAGAGCCCCCGTGTCCTCTTCCCTTTTCGTTTTGCCCTTATAACTACTTGAGGGAGTCCTAGTCACTTGCTAATTACTATAGAACTTTTTAAAAAAACAATTTTGTTTTGAATTATTATTATTATTATTATTACTTTTAACTTTCACTTCTACCTTGGTTCCATTTAGGTACTGAGTTCCAGGACTTTTTTTTGCACCATGTTTCTAATGCACTGCCTTCTCTCTTCTTAAAATTTTGCTAATGATTCCAATGAAGAGCCCCAGATCTTTTTAGAACTACTTACGTTGACTTAACCTCAAGATGCTTGTGGAAATCTTGCCTTCTGGAGTCTGGCAACACAATCCTGCAAAAAAAAAAAAAATCACCCATCGTTGCCATTGCTGCAATTGGCCACCTTCATGAATGAAATTTTTTTCTTTTTTATTGGAAAATAAGAATAGTCTGACTTTTGAAAGGACAGGACTGTTCTTAGAAGCTCCCAAACCTATAGCTGGAGTGTATAAAGCATGCAAGGACATTGTGATAATTATAAGGCGCAGTGTCTTTCAAAGACTTTAAATCTTTCTAACTATTCATTTGGCAGGCCTGAGAACAGCACTAGCAAATGTCCTGAGGGACTAAAATCATTCACTGTTCTATTGTGGGAAATCAGGTAGCAAGTCTAATTGTCATAACCTCTGAAAGAGAGTCAGTTTACAAGATCTCTCTCTTAAACTCCACATATAGTTAGCACCTGGCACTGAGGGACAGAGTAGGTAACATCAGACCTGAGGGTGGGGGGCAAATGATCCCCAGTTTTTACACCAAATGAATAGTGTTGTTCTCTGAAGTCAGATTTACATGCCAAAATGATAATTATACGGACAGCAGAATGTACTTTCAGAAGTTATTTTATTGAGTAAATTGATATTGCGCAGTACTTTAGAAGGGAGCAGACTCTCTCCTGTGTACTACGTGAGACTGTCATGACTTTTCTACAGAGGCTGCACAATGTCTTTTGAGAAATAATTTGACTAAAGGAAGTTCTGCTTTATTTATTTTTTTTTTTGGTTTATTATAATTTTATTAGCAGATTAAATAATTAAAAAGTACATTTGGATGGAACTATTGTACCAAGTTTTTCCATGATGAGTGTTCCCTGAGAAGTTATTCCCCAGTCTCATAACCAAATTCCTTAAAAATAGGTCCAAGAGGAATTCATAAATAACTGTTTTCCCCTAGAGAAAAACAGTCTTTGGCTCTCCTAATTCTTTAAGAGTATTAAAATGGTTTTTATGAAGAATTAATTAATTTTTAGAGTATTCATTCTTAACACAGAGATAAAATTAACATCTTTTAAGTCATAAATGTAAAACTGTCTTCCTAATTCCTTAATTTTGTCAACATTTATTTACATATATGTTTCAAAACAGACTCTGAGGTATAATATTTACTTACAAGTTCTTGTGGCATGTACTAGGTCATTTTATTTCTTCTTTTAGAACTTGATAACTTATTGGAAAGCCACTGATACAGAACTACATTGAAATTAATGTTCCTGTTTTTGTATGCTAATGCTTTTCCAAAAAGTGAACAATTTATTTGTCAGTGGGTGTGGAAGACTGTGTGTCTATCAGGTCCCATGTGTTAGGTGATTAAAAAGGCAGACTGCCAGTATTCCAGTGATGTTTTCAGTGCTCACCCAGGGAGGCCTGCTTACACTTATTTCTTTCAAACCCTAGAGCAAATTGTGTATGTGCATGTGTGTGCGTGACAGAGAAAGTATATGAAGATTTATTTTTAAAAATTGATGAAGATTATGAGTTAATCATTACTGCCACTTTTTGTTTTAAAGTAGATCACAGAAATCTCTTCCTACATGCTGTAAGTGTTCTCAGTCCCTAGAGATAGTAAACCTTTGATGATGTTGTGCAAGACTCGTCAACGAGCACTGAAATCAGTTCTGAATGTACACATGACTAATCAAAGGTTCAGGGAACAGGATATGATTTGGTAAAAGTGACAAGTTCTCCAAACAGCAAATGGTCTCAATCATTGTGGTAGCACATTAAGCCTTTCTCCCCTAACAAAAGGTAGGTCCTGGTCCCACCACTGGAGCAGGTTTGATTTTTTTTGTTTGTTTGTTTTTGTTTGTTTTTTTCCAAATGCTTCAGCTCTAAGTCTTTTTGAAAGTATCGTTAAAAGCCAAGTTTTCTAAAATTAATGTCTACCTAATTAGTACTCTGTTTTCTTCTTTGTCTGAAAGTCACAGCAGACATCAAAAGATACTTAGACTCAGAAGGAGCCTTAAAGTTCAGGAAATTAGGTACCAGAACAGTATCTTCCTAAAGTGATTAACTGTCAGACGTTCATAGTGGAAAAATGATGGAATAAGTCAGTAATCTCAATAATTAAGCATGAAGTTATATAGGACAGTCAGACTAAAAGTTTGAGGAAATCAGTTGTAAATACTAAACTAAAGTTGTATGCTACAGATCTGCCATGTGGACAGTGCAATGAATGTTGAAACCATTGTCTTCTGCCTCGCTGCTGCTATTTCTTTTTTAATTTGTAGCAGCTTTATTGAGATATCATTCATACAGCATGCAAGTCATCCATTTTAAGTATACAACTAAATGTCTTACAACAGTTGATTTTGAACATCTTCAACACTCCAAAAAAAAAAAAAAAAATCCTTTACTATTAAGCCCACCTTCTCGCTTTACCAACCTGGGTGACCACTAATTGTCTCTGTGTCTATGCATTTCCTCTTCTGGACATTTCTTATAAATGGAATCATACCTTATGTTTGTGACTGGCTTCTTTCACTTTGTGTAATGTTTTCAAGATTTATCCATAATTGTTGCATGTATCAGTACTTCATGCCTTTTTGTTACAGAATTTCCATTGTATGGATAAACTACATTTTATTTATCCTCTCATCAGCTGACGGGCATTTGAGTTGTTTCTACTTTTTGATTGATATAGATAATGGTGCTATGGACACTTGTGCACAATTTTTTTGTGGATATATTTTCATATCTTTTGGGTATTGACCTAAGCATGGGATTACTGGTTTGGCAATCACTAATATTAACTGAACACTCATTACTGCCAGTCAATTCTTATTTTGTCCTTGGTCATCTCCTATTCCTTTTTCTTTAAAGAATATTATAAATTTGTATTACTCTTTCATTGTTCTTTATTCATCTCTGCTTTACTTTGACTACAAGTTCAGTGATAAAATTAATGGTACTAACATTTATTGAGCAGTTACTAGATGGCAGATAATTATCTAAATTCTTTAAATGTAGTAACATTTAATTCTAAGAACAACCCTATCAAGTAGGTACTTTTATCATGCCCATTTTGAAGACAGGGAAACTAAAGCAATGAAAACTTAATTTATTCACAGCCACGTAGCTGGTAAGAGTGACAACTGAGTCAGAATTGAACTTAATGGACTGGTTCCAGTACCCGTAGTCTTAAAAGGGACACTGTCACAGTGAAGATTCTATATTGGTTAGAGGTACCAGGAAAGGAAGGTTTTGTTTGTGGCAGAAGGGAAGGGAAATAAGAATGTAACTGTAGTAGTTGACCTCTGAGAACCACACATATCCCCTGAGAGATGAAGAAACAAGGAATGATAAGATAGATAGAGATTTAAAGACTTTGGGAGGGGACAGTGACAGATACAGCAAACTAGAAAAAAATCACTAGTAATAGTATGTAGGTTTTAATTATTTTTTATGTCAGAATGTAAATCATTTATTTGATTCATGCTATGTTCTTTGAAAAATATCTATGAACAGATTTTGTAGGCATGAAAAATTGATGTATTTTGAAACTTAGATTTATCGAAACCCACTTTGTTATATTAATACACAAATGCTTCTTTGTCCTCATTTGTTAAAAACATACTGTGCTGAACCCCAATGGTGAGTAACAAAGATACAAAGGTTATATGAGGCAATTCCTGTCCTCAGTAAGCTCATCAGTTTTTAGAAGAAAATATATAGTATTTTTAAAATCTGTGCTTTATTTTTTCTGGTGAATTGTCCCTGTTAACAGCTTTTCTCAATTCCAGAAACTTGTAAGGATATTTTTAGTACTTTATGTAACACTTTTTAGCAATATTTATTCCTTTGTGACATCTAGAAAGTTAATATTTAGATTTCCTGTGGTATTTGGGGAAAAATTAGATTCCTTCCCTGTAAAACTTTGATAAAGGGTGTGGTTATTGTCTCCACACCAATAGAGATGTTGTCCCATTATTGAACAATAATATACAATCATGGTATAATTTGAGTCCTCTCTTTTTTTCTCCTCCTCCTACTCACCTATGTGATGTTTACAAGAATGCTTTTCATGTTTTCATAATGGTTATGATATGAATACAGTGAAATATTACTTGATGCTTTTTTTGGCTAACCAGAATAATTTTTCTTTTTGTAGGTATAAACATAAATGCATTTATTTATAATATCTGACCACATTAATCACTAGTAAAATATTCTTAATGTTCTATGTACAGCTATTTCAAGAATTATCCTTTTTTATTCCAACAGTTATAAATGTCCCTTGAAGTTTTCAATTTCCAGAGACTTATCCATCTTCACAAAGCCTACTGACATGGGAGGGTGAGGTCAGGGGTTGGCCTGCCAGTCTTCCTACTATTGGAACATAGCAATGCTTAATTTCTTCATTCTGTTTTGCTATGAAAAAAATTTATGGGGAAATTATGCAAGAAAACATGATAAACTTCCATATTATCTCATGCTAAAAGATTCTTTGGAGCTGCTTTCTTGAGTCTGAAACACAGTGAAACTCACAGATTGCCTAGTTTAGCACTTATGTCTTTGAACTCTAAGGATCCTAATAAGCATTGACAAGGTGGGTATCACATTTTGATACCCTCTTGTTATTAATATGTTGGGGTCGGAGTGTGGTGGGAGAGTGTGGGTCATGTCTCAAAGAAAGACAGAGAAAGATATACCCATCTCTCTCCCTCTTTCTCTCTAACTCAAGAAAAGTTTAAAAGAAAATTTATGCACTTTCTGTCATAAAGTATCCAATGGACTTTGTCACTATTTATGTGGTTTTTGACAGGCATTTCTGTGTCTCAGTTAATTTATTAGTAAATGGAGAAAAAAACCCACCCCACTGGGTTCTGTAGATCTTAATTAAGGTACAAAAATAGCTTTGGAAAACTACTCTGAAGCTTTTCTTATATTTGGAAAATATTGCTGGAGTCTTGTCAGCACATCTACTCAGTTGTCATTGCTTTCCATACTTAGAGATTACTTCTGCTTTTCTTTTTATTGTGAAGACACTCCTTTTTAATTTCTGTAAGTGCAGGTGGTTACACTGTTATATCAAGGACTCATCATGCCTGCAAAGCCCATCTTAACTTTATCTCTCCAATTGAAATTTGCTTTGAAGAGGAGTGTAGCTGTACTTATCATATTAAACAAGAGTAAATATAGGTCATAGAAAATAAATATTTGGGTACCCTTTTATGTGTTTTAATTTCAATACCCATTCTTTGAAGTTTGCCCACAGAAAAGGAATTGTGTATTACACTTTTAAATTCCAGTTTTGAAGTCTTCCAAGTGTGAATTTACAAATGAATTGTAATAAGTGGAGTTCACAGTTGAAAAATGAATGTTTAAAGCTTCTGTGTCTCATATTAATTTTACTTTTGCCTTTAGGCTGTTACCACAATTTTTTCATCTATGAAATGGGTACTGAGTTACCATTATGATTAGAAAACGAGCATTAACTTGATGGCCTTTGAGATCTGGTTTAAACATAGTCACTTCGGTCTCAGCTGCATTTATTCTGAGATTTACCAAGTATCTTATCTTAAATTGTTGCTATAGCTATACATATATCAGATTGCTGGTTTTCCATTTAATGTTTTTAATTTACAAGTATATGTTTATGTAGTTTTCTTATAAACAAGAAGAAAGGTAATAACAGAACTACATCTCTTCATCTCCTGTGCTTTATGTACTTACTTGACTAATCATTTCACTCACTCTTTTATCAAGAGCCCATTCTGCCAGGCCCTGTGCTAGAGAATAAGGATAGAGCAGCAAATAAGGGAGACACTGGCTTGTTCTGGTGAAGCCTATAGTTTAGTGAAGGAGACAAGCCTTAAACACGTAATTGCATATTAGGCACACAGCTCCTTATTTGCCATTGTAAGCAAATTATATAAGAAGTTTTTAAAAGTCTGGTGCACACATTTGTGTCATAAATAGAGAGGTACTTGTGTAAATTCAAGTCGTCCTCTAATCTTGCGAGAAAGTGAAGAAGTTGAATGAGACCCTGTACTGGGGTATGTAGAAGAGCAGCTGGGGCTGAACAGCATTGACTTCCCTAGGTAGTGGCTGCCATGTAGAAAAGGAATTTATCAGTGAGATTTTCTCAGAATGCAAGCACTTTCAAACTTTTTAGAGTCATGAAATGTTCATGGGAAAAGGCATTCTGGAAATGGCTGCACGTCCAGTTCAGAAGTTTGCACAGAAGATAACATGGAAGGCTGGATGAGATGAAGCTGACCATTGAAAAGATACTGGATTGAAGGCCACAGCCTCTGGGGTGCATCCAGGAATCTTTACATTTAAAGAGATGATCCTGGCAATCAGCCAAGTTTGGCGATTACTGGACTAGAAGATTTTGAAGGTTACTGTAGATCTAAAGACTCCATGAGAGGATAGATAGTGAATACGGGGGTTTTACTAAGCTCGGCTCCATTAGAGTCTGTTGCTCCAATGTTCAGAGAGAGAAACTATGTCTTCTGTTGTTCTCTGTGAGTCCCCTTCTTTTACAAAGTAGGACTTTCCTCGGGTTGGCCCATGCTGCGTACCTCACAGAAGGCAATGTCTTCTGTCTTACTCATTGTTTTGCTTCTAAGGACAAGAGTCTCACATGTTTTGATGTACACCCAAAGACACATTACAGTAGGAAAAATGGCAAATTGTTATAAAGAAAACTTTTGTATAAAACAGCTGTTCTATTGTTGAAGATCTGGCCCTTCGGTGAACTGTTGGGCCAAGAAACCACTTTCTGATTCCGAAGTCAGTTAAAAAAAATCTAAGGCCCCTTAATTGAATTTTTCAGGAATATGTTTTTTGGTGAATTTTTGGAATCATGCTTTGCTTTATCCTAGTTGAAGACATCTACTCTCCTTGTACACAGATATCCCCAGGCAGCAAATATGTAGTCTGTTTTCTGAACGGGAATCTTACAGGTCTCAGGAGAGCTCCCTTCCCCATGTCTGGGGAGTTGTATACTCATTTGTGGCTCACTATAATGATTCTGCAATTTTTCATTTTCTTGGTATTCTAGGATGGCAGATTCTGAGGTTTGTTTTTGGAATTTTATTTCATAACAGGATATTCTTCCTCTGTCTCTGTCTCTCCCCATATATATATGGACATAAATATGTGTGTGTGAATATCTTTTGATAATGTTTATGAAAGACAACTGTGTTTTGTATGGTCTATAATTTGAAAATTTTCTTTTAATGATCTCTCATACTCTTATTTTCTCCTGAATATAACATGTAGTACAGATGCACTGGTAGCCACAATGATAAGCAATGCTAAAAATGAAGCAAATAAATATGGTGTCCAAGTTCATGAGCAAGAGAATCTACCCTGTCATAATACCTTATGCTGGAAAAGTTACTCTGTTTTAACCACATGCAAGTTAAAAACTGGATCTTTGTCTAGTTCATACTCAAGTACCTTTTTTATAGTTCAACTTGAAATAATCAATTCTGTACTGACTCCAAGAGCTATGTTTTTAAATGTGGATCTACTATAAAATGCCAATGCCAGACCATATGAGTCCCATGGGCATTACAGCCTGTGTTCCACTAAAGATCCAAATTAAACAATCCCTCTCCCCACAGTCTATAAGAGTCAGACTAATAAAATAACTGGGTGGTTTGGTTTAACAAAAAAATCAAACCAGTTATTTCAAGGTTTTGCTAATAACTTGATTGGCTTGGTCAATTACTGAACCTAGCTGATACATACAGATGATTGCAGGACAGGAGTTTCCAGATCTCTTGGCATGAGCCCTGGGCATTTGGGATAGGGATAAGGTTTAGTGAGCACACACAAATGTTCTATGAACCTTTTGAGCTTTGTGCCTAAGTAAAGGATATAGTACAGCATTGTGTTTTTGTATGACCTGAAGCATTTCGCTCTGCTATGACAGACATGTCATTCTCCTGAATGAATGCAAGGACACTTCATACTCATTATCTGTTAATACCAGTTAGCAATGCCACAAATTCAAGCATTAAGTGGGTTTGTGTTGCTTGAGGAAGCAACTCATAAAATACCATGAGGTGAATGATAGGGACAATTTATGGTGACACAATTCTACTGCTGGTGGCCTGAAGCCTTAGAATGTACCCTCACTGAGAGCTATAATGACCAATTCATTATGCAAAAAATATACTATTATGATACATAAAGCCAGGTACATTCTCAAAGAAACATGAGTTGGTGATTAGCAGACAAGAAAAGTCAAAAAAAGATACCCTTTTTTTCAAAGAAAAAGAAAGATTTTACTGCTTTTTTACAATGTATGTTGGCAGTGCAGACCAAAATTCTCCCCAGGATTTAAAGAGCTGCATTTCCCACAGTTGCCTTATTTTGGGTCTGTACTGAAATAAAAAATTAGTGATGATTTTTTAAGTATACTTTTATAGGAAATGCTGATACTCCCGTGACAGAGATTTTGGCCAAATTGTGAAATGCTGATACTACCATGAAGGACACATAACTCTCCTGTCAGGAGGTCTGCGACCGGAGAACATGGAAATGATTGTGTAAATTATGGAAGGAATATCAGATTAAATTCCCTCTTTAATTTTAGTTGTGGTTTGAGAGAGCAATGCATTTATTACTGTAGCACAGTTTGTGTTTGCCTAGGCATTTAAATGATTTTCCTTATTTCCCTCTTTTAGCCTAGATTATGGATATATTCTGAGAGAAAGTTTTGGAAAATAACAGTTATAGAGAATGAAAAACTAGGGTTAAAGTTTTATGCACATTGAACTACAATGAGGGTATTAAAACTATTTCATCCCATTTGTAAAATATCTTCCATGACTATGAAAGGGCAGTATTTTTCCAATTATATCTGGTTTAGTCTGCAAATGGATTACCTTATAATAATTCATATAAAGCAGAGTCCAAAAATAATGGAAACTATAAGGACAGATAAACTAGGCTTATAAAGACCCTGAGCAAACTTCTTTCAATAGCATTCACAGAACAGGAAGAAAAAACAAAACAAAAAAAATCTTAATTTTTGCTCAGGAGCCGGTGAACATTTTAACCCTTAGTGTCATACAGCTGCTTATTGACAGGGAGTGTCTTCTGCATAATTTCTGGTTCAATTCTCCAGTGTCTGGAAGATTACATTTCGTCTCGCCCCAATATTAATAACCAGATTTGATCTTATGCACGTCCAAGGTCAGGTGGACTGGTCAGGTCAGTCTGTTTGTCCATGCGCCTGAATTGTGACACCTACTCAGAGTGACAGGTAGAGGACGTGGGTGGTGAGACAAGGGTGTTAACCTTTAGAAAGCCCAGAGGAGCCTCTTGTTGTGGGAACCAAGAGGCCCAGGGTCCGAGGCTACCTTTTTCCCCTCTTGCTCATAATATTTTCCTCAATATTGTACTGTTGAAGGCATGCATTTCAGAAGAGGTAAATTATTTAAATCATCTCAATAAAAACAACAATACATACAGGGTGGGGCAAAAGAAGGTTTACACTTGTGAGTAAGCAAAACACAGTTTAGCCTTGTATTATTATTTACTATAAAACTTGGCTCCACCCTGTATTTGTATTATTATTTCAAACTTTTGTTTGGATTTAATGGTGTTTTGTGTGAATTGATTTTGCCTGACTTTTCCTTTCTTTAGGTAAATGACTCAACTACACTAGAGTGTGGTACCAGTATTCCTGAAATGCCCCGGATTCGCAAGTAAATAGTACAGAAGCTCTATAGTGTGGGGCAAGACATACTTTTGAAACCAGATAAGCACTTTTGAAGCTCCAGAGTTTGAAGGTGTATACTATAAAACATATCAAATAAACTCTTAAAAAAAAATCTTGCCTCTTTCTGAGTAAAAATTCCTGAGAATCTATTTGGTTCCTAATTGATTTTCTAAGTCAGTTGTTCATTGAATAGATAAGTAGTGCCTGTGATATTTGATTATAGAGCAAGGCACCCATTTAACCTTCTGTTCTTTCCTGGCCAGGATTTCAAATACAATAGAATGTTCCTCCCTGAGGCTCAGTAGGATTAGACAGCCAGCCATAATCCCTGATAGGCCGAAATAGACCTGATAGAACTTCACCTCCCTTGTTTAGGATTATGAATTCAGCTCACCCACCAGTACTAACCCTTTAGGGACTTGGGCTGGGGAACTTTTATCCATAAAAGCTGTCAATGAGCAGAAACCTATTAATAAATTCTAAGCAGTTACACCATATTTTTTGAGCAACATATTAGAATGATTTGGTAATGAGAACAGATGTGTGTACTCTAAGTACTTTTTCCCCCAATTTTTTTTATCTTAAAATATCTGTATCTCAAGATTTATATTAGTTTATTTTCTTAAATATAATTTGTTTAAGAAACTTTATGAAAAGTCCTGGTTTGTGTAATAGCTTTCCCACCATGGTCACGGTTAAATCATCTTGTGGAGGTAAAGGACGAATGACTTCTATAAAGTAGGATCTTGATAGTCTAGGTGAACTGGAACCAAGGCAAATATGAAAATCCCCAAACCTCATTTTAGCCAGAGGTTTCCAATCTCTTCCTTTTCCTTTCATTAGAGCAAATTCCATAGGTTTGAGTTTAATTTTCTCTCTTTGCCCTCTGGGGGATATGAAAATGAACTGAGAAATAGCCAAGAGGCAGGAAATCAGTGGGTGAAAAAGAACTAGTAAAAGGTATAGTTAATCCACAGATTGGAAAGGTCAGGCCCGTGTTAATCAAGAGATGAAAGGAAGAGCCAGCACTCAGTCAATGCAGGTGGCGGTATTGGCCTTTATTATGGTTTTTTAATAAATTTACATTGAGTTTTGCTCCTGACACTATTAGGCCATCAAAACGAGTCCCCTGCAAAGTTGCAGATTTGAAATAGGTTATTAGTGAAAATGAACACAGTCTGAGAGAATCCCCCAATTGTGGAAATGATCACCCTGACTCATCTAGGTCTTTTTGTGTTCACCCTTTAAATATTCATATTTACATCTAGTTTTATTAATTATTGAAATAAATGATTCTGGTTTTGATGGTTAGATGATTTCTCACGAAGTTCATAGGTTTTAGAAAAATATGTTTTATTTGAGAGACTTAACCTCCAAATACTGTTGTGATGATGACTATGACCTCATAGCCTAAGGTAATATTTCAAGGTCAGAGATAATTTAATGCTAAAGCATTGGTTTATCCACCTCCATCCCTGAAATTGCTTTTGCTAGTCGTTCTTAAAAGGTTTGATTAAAGAAAACATTTGTTTTTACTTAAAAATTTTCATAAAACAAATACAATCACAATAAAAAGATAACTGTGAAGAATTTTTGGAAGTGTTTTCTGTCCTTTACCACATCCCCCATCCTATAGATTTGATGATAGCCAATGTCAAGATTACAAGAGGAGAAATATGGTGCATACCTCGTGCTTCGAAGCTTAGTTTTTTATAAGACCTTAAATAAATCCAGTGAGTAAATGTATGGGGTTAAGGCTTAAACAGTGGTTCTACTCTAATGATGTTTTGGTTTTTGTCTGGTAGGGAATGGAGAGATGCTGTGAGGTGGGGAGTTGTGACTGGACATGGTTCTGGCCAATCTTTAATTAACAATCTTTCCTTTTACTTACTCTTTGTACAAAATAATCTAATTTTCATGGTATTAGAGAGCAAAGATTACTTCTGTTGTTCAATGTAGGTGACATACTATTCCAATTAATTGGAAAAATGCTCCCATGGGATAGATGACTCTAGGATGGGGCTCCTTTGACTCTGTCTCTAACAGCGGTCCTCGAATTGCCCTTTTCTCCCAACATGCTTTTACATATGCTGTTGCTAAGATTCCAGTTCTTTGTTGTATATTATAAAATTCTATTGCATCAGCATGAACAAAACAGAAATATTATAGACGTGAACCTTTCACCCCAAAAGGCATATAACAGATTGAAAAGCTCCAGACCAGGGTAACAAGAATGCTTGCAGCCAGCATGGATGGCTTTACAGATGACTAAAAGCTGGTATTAATAAATCTCGAAAGAAGAAGAATAGGAGCAGAATTTACTGAAGTCTATGGAATAATAAAGGAACGTGGAGCATGTGCCTTTTTGTACTGCGTGTCAGAAAGAACTAGAACTCCTTTCATGTAACTGAGAGAAAACAAATTTCAAAATGACAAAGGAGTTGGTGTGTGTTTGTTTTTCTATTTGCTAATAAAAAGTAATTTACCTCTGGAATAATTGAGTTAAAAGATTCTGGAAAAACTAATTCATCCTGGAATCGTAAGGACAAAGGAGACCTTGAGGAGTCTCCTCCTAGGCAGACAGGCAGTATGAAAACCATCCCCCAAAGGAGTCCATGTGTATTATTTTTAAAGCGAAAGAACTCATTTAGTTGTGGCCATTGGAATGCTTTGTGACCACATGAACAAACAGATAATGACTGAAGAGTTTAAAACTCTGAAGCAAACTCTTTGATTTTGCAAACCTGGAATATATAATATGCTGTTGCAAAAATTCCTAAGTTTTTGAAAAAGAGTTTTGACTCAATAGCATACTTTAAAGCCACTTTTTAAGATACCCTGGGGGTGTGCAAACTGAATTAACACATGGTGCTTGTCTGGGGATGAAGAGAGATAGACACAAATAACCAATACACTGTATAAAGAGCTCCTGCGTTTTGAATCATTATGTAATAACTAAAATTCTATATTCAGTGTATTGTTCAATCCTCATTACAAGCCAGTGGGATACTTGCAGTTATCAATGCAATTATACAGATTAGGAAATGGGCCATAGCAAGGATGTCTTACTCAGGGTCCTACATATAGTTGAGGAGCTGGAATATGAACTCATATTTGTCTGCTTGGAGGCTGTGCTCTCAATCGTTCTTGATTGCTAAACTTCTTCAAAGGCTGACATCAATCCATGGACCCCTAGGGCATTCATAGGTGAGCTTCAGAAAGGTGTGGAGGGTGACTCTCCTACAAAAACTATACATTTCCCCTCTGAGGAGTGTGTCCATACCTCTTATAAGATTCTGAGACCCTATAAGTTTAAGGACAAGCATCCTGGAGAGTGGACATGAAGAGCCACAGTATGGTAAGATCTTAGGCAAGTGGAGTAGAGTATGGCTAACTGGGCGGACAGGAAGAACACAGTGATTGGATGGAGCCTCACAGGATTTGAATGGGTGGATGTCGAGTTTGGAGGTAGGGAGAGGGGAAGAAACCCATCCTCTGAGTCAGAAAAGAGTTTGTTTCCTCCCCAAGATACAACTAAGCCAGTACTACTGCGACACTTACTTTTCAGCAATGGGAGACTGACCCAGATGTTAGTAAAATCAGCACATGGCCAGCAAGTCCATGGGTTTGAGTAACCAGGGAAGCTGCCTAACTTCTGTCCCATTCCACCCCTGATCTGTGGATGTCAGCAAACAGTTCATTTCAAATATAATTGAAAGAATCCTGAATTTCAAAAGTAAATAAGTCTGTTGTTTTGCATTTTCAGTATCACTGAAATAGAACAATGTTCTCTCATTATATAACCAAATTAGTATCAATAAGTATTTCTGAATCGAAGGAAGGAATGCTGACCACAGCAGAATTACTAATTTTAGCTAGCATCTTTCAAATGGAATATGAGAACTAATTTTTACACAGTGTGATAGTTGTAGGTACCACACCTATGTATGATCAGTTTTTTTTTGTGAAGGGTAAAATATATAGTAATACCTCCTAATAAATTATCAGGTACTGTTTTTTTTTTGTAAAGGAATATCTTATGAGTTGAATTCCTTCATCAAAGTACTATTATGTATATCATCAGTACAAATGAGTTAATACAGACATTCAGGTGAAGTAACTTCTTTTCAAAACTGTTTTACTTTTTTGAAGGGTGACCTGTTTTACTGGACATTTAAGCATATAATTGTTAAAGTGTTGTTAAATTATTAATATTCATATTCTCTTATAAATTCAAAATATATATTAAATATAATGAAACAGCTACAACATCAGTGTCATACATATTTTGAGTGAAAACTGCTTTTACCTAAGATTAAACATTCCCTTGGAATTCTTAAAAAGCCAAGGCTACAACTGGCCTCTAAATTGGCTATAACTACAGAGTAAAACTTAAAGAAATGAAACACAATGGTAATGGCCTTAGTTTATTTCAATTGATCAAAATATAAAAGCAAAGTAAATGTGAAAAGCAATATTTTTAAAGCTGGACTTTATATCATAAAATGTAATTGCAAAATGAGGGAAGGTTTTTCAAAAATGTGGCTGTGCCTCCACAGTATATACCTTTGGAGAATTCCTCATTACTCTATTTCGGAGGCTGCATTTCTAGTAATGGAGCTGTCATTTTTTTTCATTCTTGCCTTTCAGAACAAGGATGGGGGGAGATTAAAATAATCTTCAAAGCAGACACCACTGCACTAAGTGGACCCTGGCATGCAAGCTGCTTTTCTAAAGAAGCCCATTTGGTTCCCACTGTAAAGGAGATTTAAATACCCACTCAAAGCAGAGTATTTAGATAGAGATTCATCCAGCCTGGGAAGAGGCCTGGAATCATGTATCCTTCTCAGTGTCTAGCTTATGAAATTATCTAATACAATTGTCTTTTGCTTTTTAATTGCAGAAGGGGATCTGGATTTCCAGTGATTGTCAGGGGATGGGAAAAAAAATAGCATTGTACAAAGCTTCACATTAAAATGAAAGTGAAACACTGCTACGAACAGCAGGAAAAGATAGAGGTCTAGTTGCTTTTTCTCTTTGAGGATGAAATGATCACAGTTTATTACTACTTGTAATATTTCCTTTGGGGTCATCTCAGCAGAGAAGCCAAGGACTGGGTGCATATGAAAGCTGAGCTCTCCCTCGGCTGATCGCGCAGGCCTGGGCTTAGACACTGCGGTAGAGAGGAGCCCGCCTGACCCAGACCCCTGTCTGTGCTGTTCGTGCACAGTGGATCACTGGAGGTGTGGAGCCCGGGGGCTGTCAGGATAATACCCATTTAGAGGAGAAAAGATATTTAACAACAGATGTCAAAGGACCATTTTAAAGCATGTCCTCATTTTAGCTTTGTGTCAGTGCTACTTGTGAGTGCCACAAGTAGCAGTATAAAGAACAAAAATATTAATTTTAGTAAATTTTTCTTTTGCCTTATATTAAGATATTCTCATATGCTGTACTCTCTCTTGAAGAGTGTGCCTGGGTCGGGTTTTCTTTTTAGTAAATGGCCGTGATAAAAGTCGTCTTCCAAGTGTTGTACAGCACCATGGTCTCCAAACCTCAGCAGGGAAAGCCCAGCTAATATGAGACACATGCTAATAAGAGGCTGATTTTCCATTTTTTGTTTTATGCCAGTACCAGATGATGTATCCAGCTAACCACTTAAACCTTTCAGTAAAGGTTTGATAATAGATGTCATTATTGAATGTCCTCATGCATGCTCCTTGGAAACAAATGATCACCTATTAGAGGATAGAGACAAAACACATTTACTTGAATGAAATGTTTAATAAAGTACACCAGGACTTGTTTTTATTGGTGTTGGTCTATGAATACTTTATGTGCTAATTTAGGGCTTAGGAGTACTTAGTCATTGGGGCTCTCTAGTCTAAAAATGGCATGTACCTTATTATTATAAACGCCAGCCTTTAATGTTTAGAACATATTTATAAAATATACTTGTCCTCTTCTGAAAATTGAAAACATCTGTTACAGATTTTCTGTGAAAACATTATGGACATGAGAGCCTGGTGAGGAGGCAGTCTGCCATCTTGGATGGGAATTAAACTGACGTTGCCTTCTGCACCAGTGAGGCCGTGGAAACAAACAGAAAAAAGCAGATGGTTCATTTAGTTTAGTTATTGCAATTTGTCGTTCATTAAAAGTAATTCCCACACAAGCATTCTTTACTCTGATACAGTATATGAAAAATTTTACTCTGTAAACCTGGCCTAATAAATTTTTCTTTAGCATAATTTGCACTGACATTTGATAGACAGCTGATTAGGGTAGAATGATTTCTTCAGAATGAAAATTAATTATAATTTTTGCAGCTTTCATTAGTCTGCTTCGGTGACTCCCCTGGCCAAACAGCAGGGGTTGGGCCCTGAAATGCTGAATATTACTTGATCATTTGCAGTGTTGTCTCCTTTTTAAGATGAGTGGACCTTCTACATAAAATGAGGATTCTTGATAAAAAAAAATTCAGTGCATAATTAACTATCCAGGAAATGGCTTTAACAATGCAAAGAAAGTCTTCTGTTTTATAACACAATTCCTGTTTCTGTGGAATATGAACAAGACAGTGTTTATTGTAGTCAGAAAAATTGTTGGCATGATTCTGCATAAGTGAAGAATCTCTGGATTGTCTCAAAGTGTTAGCTGCCCATTTGCAGACAAACAAGCTTTTAGTGTGCAATTTAGGTCAATGGATAGAGGAGAGAAGATGTGTTTAGGCGACAGATTTTAAATCACCGTAATATAAATATGCTTCCCTTTTCATCCGGAATTTGCTTTCTTTCAAGGTAATTTAGTGCAGCAGACATGCACTTATGCCTGTCTTTGTAATTTTAGGGATTAGGATAGTGAGGATTAAATGCTGACCCTTAATCTTCAATATCAACTTTAAGAGCGAAATATAATATGCAAATGGAACACATTCATTTTGTGTTTATATATTTTAATCTCTGTAATTTAGTCTTAAGAAGATGGAAACTCATCTTTGCCTTATTTATTTTGAATCCTAAAGCAAGATGCCATTAAAATCTTTATCCTTCTGTCTTAGTGGATAAATGTTTATCCTTTAAGGCTTACCATATAATTTTTTTTTAAATCACTTTAACCTAACAACATTTTCTATCAAGGGAAGTGGCATGTGTGTCTGCTATAAAAGTGTAGTCAGACTGAATGTATTAAATGAATGGCTAAATTGCTAAGTTAAGCCCTAAAATAATATACATGATAACTTTTTTTTGAAAATTTTTTAATCAATAAATTGAGTTTTCATTAATAAATTCAGTTAATGTATTTCTGATCAAGTTTACTTTCTTCTTAATATACTTCCCTTTGTGGTTTGAATTTCAGTGTATAGACAGGAATGTCTCCTAAAGAAAACATTTATTAGGGTGAATTATTAAACTTATAAAAAAGCTGGGACATATTTTCTTAGACAAATAAACATAAGAGCTATATTAGTTAAGCAGATGAGAAAGAAATACAGTGTGAAGAACAGAAACAAAGAATCTTTTTAGGCTTTGCAGGAAGAATGGGTTGAGAACAGTCAGCTTACTTGTCCCACTGGCTCTTCACCTAGGTGGTTTCCAGTCTAGAGACAGAGGCCTGCCAAATCTCTGGATATAGTAAATGAATGTCTACCATATGCAATTGATTTTTGAGCCGCTTGTGATAAATTGATGGTTGCTTATATTGCCAAAAAGTCTGATAATTTCAGATCACAAATTGTACTTCAAATTTTTCAAAATGGGATGGTAAAAATCCCTTGATTAACTGTAAGAGTGGTCCCAAATCTGTTCTCAAGCATCCAGACCCAACATTATGTTGTAATACATATTTAAGGAGTGTTGAACACCATACAAACTACAAACATGGACATATAACCTAGGCTTCTCTTTTTTTTTTTTTCCTCAGAAGTCTTTTACTTACAGCAAATATACAGTTGCCTTAATGATCAGAATCATTGAGTTTAAACACTTGTTAAATGAATCATAAAAATGGGCTCAGTGCTGAACCCACAGCAGTGAGATTTTCCTCTCTAGAATCCCAAAGTTTTACACTCTAAGTAGTAAATTTGTGTCTGCGTAGTTACAGCTTCCTGACCACTGCAAGTGAATTTATTCTCTCTCAGATACAAAATGCAGTTTTATCTTTTCTTAGTTATAACTGGCATGTAGATTAAAAAAAGAATCCCTACTCTAAGAATATATGGTAGGCCATTTAGAATGCTGGTATATTTCCATTCTCATTATCTTGTCATAAAAGACCATAATACATTTTATTCTAATGGATTATTTTACTCTTGACTAAAACAATTATATACATGGAATAATACTACCATCCTATTTAGCATTTTTCAAGGGTGTATATACTTTGCCCAGTTGCTTTTTTGGCAGTATAGTATAGTAATTATGAATTTGGAGTCACAGAAGCCTGGATCTAAGTCTGAACTCTGCAACTTATATGTTGTGTGACATGGGCAAGTTACTTAACCTCTCTAACCTTCAGTTTCTTCATGTATAATGTGGGATTCTCATGGTACCTATATTGTAAGGTTTTGTGAGGATTAAATACAGTAATGAATGTTATCTGCTTTTCCTGGTTGCCTGCAACACAGTGAGTGATTAAAAAATAGTAATTATTTTTATAAATTTACCTACTATGCTATTGTAATTGAATTAGGAGAGGTTGTTTGTGAATAGCTGTTATATTTACTGTAAATTTGCAAGAACCCATCATAACTTATCCGTGGTGTTAACAAGTCAGAAGTGGTATTGTGTTTCTTTTAGATTTTGTTCATGTTCTATGAAATTAAATTCATATTTTTTAATGTGAAATAGAGGCAGATAAAATCTGTAGATCTCCATTTAAAAATTGGGACAAAGAGGGGGCAAATTGGGACAACTGTAATAGAATAAACAATAAAATTATTTACATTAAAAAAAATCGGGACAGAGATGCTTCTGGAAGGGACCAATATGCGATGGCTTCTTAAATGGAAAGGTGGAATATTTTAGTTTTCCAGAATTTAGTGGTTTGGTTACATGTACAGATCATGTTAAGAATTAATGAGCTAAGGCAGCAATTTTCAACCCGTTTTCATCCCATGACACACATAATCTAATTACTAAAATTCTGCGGCACACTAAAAATTTTATCTTTTGCAATCTGACCTAAAAAAAAGGTATAATTTTGATTCATTCACACCAGACGGCTATTGTTCTGTTGGCTGTTGTCATGTTTTCATTTTAACAATTAAGGGAAAAGAAGTCAGTGCCCCTGACTAAATAGTCAGGTATTGCATGTTTTAAAAATTCTTGCAGCATACTAGTTGAAAATTGCTGAGCTAAGGTATTGCAAATGGGAGGAAGGTTATCCCAAAATGGCACTGAAGGTTATTTTTTTTTTGTGGCACATTTGTCAGAAGTTTAGTTTTTCTTATGGACTGGCAGAGAAAAGCCACCTCATGGAGACATCCTTTTAGGACATCCAGTCTTGTTCCTAGTTCCTAAACGCCTATTAGGTTTACAAATGTGCCTGCCAATATTTCTCAACATGATCTTACTGATCTAACCAGGCAAGTGACATGTCCTCACACACACAGAACAGGGAGTGAGTAAAGATTTGGTAAGCTGAGTCTGAAAGTCTGGTGATCATTTAGCAGGTCTGGGTTGTCTAAGTGGGATGAAGTGGTGGTGGCAATCTCCAGGGTCTTTTATAACTTTGGAAACCTTTCTTCCAAACTTCAGTCACTGAATGAAAGCCACTGGTTGATTTAATTTTTAATACTCACAATCTATCAATATTTGTTACATAATAACCAAAGTGGATCAGTAGAATAAAATTTGTCCTTATTATTATTATTTTTTCCTACAGCCAAATTCTTATAGAACCATGTAAGGCAGTTCATGCAGAAACCACAATGTGAAGTTATTCTTTCTCTGTCTAAACCTTTAAATCAGCAAAGACTAAGGCACATAAATCTTAAAATCGTATTACTCTGTCAAAGATAGTAGGATTATGATACTTGGGCTTTTCTCCAGGAACTAACTGGCCTGCTCAATTTGATTATTCTTTTTTTAAAAAAAACAGATTTTATTTATTTATTTTTAGAGAGAAGGGAAAGGAGGGAGAAAGTGAGGGAGAAAAACATTGATGTGTGAGGAAACATGGATTGGTTGTCTCTTGAACGTGCCCCAGCAGGGGACTAGGCCTGCAACCCAGGCATGTGCCCTGACCTGGAATCAAACCGATGATCTTTTGCTTTGTGGAATGACACTCAACCAACTGAGCCAAGCCGATCAGGGCTATTGTTTTGTTGAAGTCCATGTTAAATTTCAAAAATTTAGAAACTGTTATCCTCAAGCGCTTAATTTTGTCTCTTTCCGTATGCTTTGCTCCTTGGAAATACCAATAAAGGATCCATAAACTGTGATAACCTTTGTTTTAAGAGATCATTATGTAACAGCTTCATAGTTTTTCTGGAATATTACCTAGGAGTTAAAAAAAATATATATTTTTTATATATGAACTTCTTAAGTATGCCTGAAAAGTCCATGTTTAAAAATACAATAATAACATAATGAAATGTGGAAATTTAGTGGTGCAGGCTGGAGCACAGGGAATTCTTTTCATTAGACTTTTGAGCTGGAATTTAAAAGATTTATAAGATTGAGACATAAAGATGGGGTCACTGGGGAAGAAGAATGCAAGGTATCATGGGAGCATGGGTAATTCCATTTTCTTTTAGGTTTCCTTGTCCATAATCATTGAATGAAATACTCAGGAGGAAAGCAATGTTTAAGTTAAAAATTCATGTTATGATCTTATTTTCATTCACAAGTGATATGGATATACAGTGACTTTTATATTTATAGGTCTTGACGTTTGAGAAAAGATTCAGTTTCTAAAATTATTAAATGTGATTTCTTCTCCTTCCCTCTTGAAACAGTGGGTTTATAAGTTTCAATCTAAAATTGCTAATCAGTGTTTTGAGTCATTCAATTTGTAAGGCAGGTAGTAGGACTAATCTTTTGAATTATTGAAAATTATGTGGGTTGCAACAAAAAATGTTTGACTTCAAAAATAGGTTGAGACAAAATTATTTTTGAAATGTCATGGTGGTGGAAAAGAACTGCTGCATACTAGGTAAGTAGTATGAACTTGACTTTGTGCGTTTGGTGAGTGCCTTTTAGTTTTAGTTGGGAAGGTGTTAGGTAAGCTACATCTAGAAGGTCTCTGACAGGACTCTATTTGTTTCGTTTGTCTTTTTATTCTCTAGTGCCTAGCGTTGTGCCTAGCACATAGAACATGCTTATCAATGCTACAAGGAAGGAAAAAAGAAGTGAGAAATAAAGGAAGTAAGGAGGGAGGGAGGAAGAAATGGAAGGTAAGAGGAAAGGAAGGCAGAGATGGGAGGGAGAAAGGAAGAAGGAGGTAGGATGGAATGGTTGGAGAAGAGATTAGTATCAAGGACACAAAACCCTTATTACTTGGGAAACCAAGCACTGGTAAATAGAACCTTGAAGTAAAAAACTGAAATGGGAGGAAGGAAAAATGTTTAAAAGATTTTTCTGAAATTGAATTTACAAAACTTGCAAATTGGTTATGGGGGTAGTAAAGGTAAAGAAAGTAGAAAAGTTACAAGTGACTAAGTTGATTTTTAAACATATGGTGACAGAGGACGATTGTGTCAGAAATGGATAAATAACAAAGGAGGGGAAGTCATTCCAGGGAAAAAGGGCACTGATTATACTTTTTAGCTCATTTGTGTTTGAGGTCGTTAATAGAACATCAAGGGGAAGAAGTTGCACAGTAGCGATCAGGCACTGCCAATATGGATTTGAAAATCATATCTCCATTGAGTTAATAGGTGGAATAATGAAGGCAGATGAGATTTACAAGAGAGGAGTGCACAGAGAAACCAGAACAGAGCATGCATGGAGGTATCTCTAGATGCAAGAGGTGGAGATTTCACTGAAAGAAACTGTTTGAAAGATGAGAAAGAAAATCACAAAAGTGGAAGTTCAGGGAAAGCAGCTAAGGTAAGCCTACGGGGGGCGATGATAAAGTGCAGCGAATGCTGTGCAGAGGGATGCTGAGAACAGATGATGGTGGATTCCAGAGGTGGAGAGTAAAGCATTCTCTAGGGAATCTTGGCCATGATGAGATTCCAAAGAGAAGTGTCTGCGTTCCTGTAAATGAGCTCTGTGTGTTGAAATCCTGTGAAATTAACCAACTGTAAAACTGTAGCTCCATTGGCAGTGGGGGTGCGGGTAAGGGGGTAAGGAAGACAGATAAAAGCAAACAAAGCAATCCTAACTTGAAACTTCCCAATATCAACTCAGGCAAGAGGTGTTGATGGTCACATTCCAGTCGCCAAGAGCCAGGTCAAGGCCATTGATTCTATAATATTTCTTCCTACTCTGCATCATTATCCCCAAGTATAAAATCTCATGATCCAGTAGAGACAACTAGAGTAAGTCATTCATCTGTATTTGTGTGGGCCAAGGTTCCAAAGTGATAAATGTGTCTTCTGAGTAGAAATCAAGGCAACTTCATGTTTGGGAGTAAGAACGATGAGAGGTGCCTTGGTGGTGCCATTCTGGACAGTTTGAGCAATCTAGAAGGGCTTTGTGGTATAAGTAGAAATGGAAACAGTTTTAAAAGCAATTGTTTGCTTTTATTTCAAAAGCCAATTGACGGCTTTTATTTCCATGGTTTCCCATTCTTTTTATCACTCACTCTATGAAAACAGTTATTTCAGATGTGCATAATTTGGGGACAATTCTAAGCTTTCTATTATTTCTCCTGTTTGTTTCTCTTTTTATATGTTACTTCATTTATTTCCACAACATGCCTCTGAGGTAGGGAGGGACAGGCACTGTCCCCATTTAACAGAGGAAGAAGCTCAGGCACACCGAGGTCAAATGACTTATCCAAGGTCACAGACGATAGCCAAGCTGGAATGGGGCCCCAAAGCGGGCCCTTGGGTCATCAGTGATGATACTCTTCACCTTAGCTGTAATGAAGACAGGAACAGACAATTTCTGAAGAATTCCAGTAAGTATTTTCGGTCATATTGTCCAGCCTTCATCCAGTGACATATTGAAGTTATTGATAGAATCTCAGAAATACTGTTTTCCTCAGTTAAATTGTTACACAGGAAAGGTTGCAAGATTGGTTTGGACACAATGTACACTGAAAGGTGCTTACACATAAATGGATCCAGAAAATTTGCCTGAGGGGGATAAATCAGAATGTACAAGAGAAATAGCAGACAATGAAGATATTGCATGTTAGGAACTACTAGGAAAACTGGAGGGCATTTGGATGGTATCAGTACTGTCATTGGGCGGTGTCAATGGGCCACACCAAATTCTAATCATAACAGTTTTGAATTTCCTTCTCTGGTTTGACTAAATATAGTGTGCCTCCATTTCTTCTTCCTTTAGACTATTGGTTTGCTCTTTGAATCTGGCAATTTTGGCAGCAAAATCGATCTTGCTTCTTTTATCAGCAGCCATGCAACTGGATCTTTATCTGTTGTCCAGGTGGGACCTGCCCCTTAAGCTTAATTACTAACTCCTGCCACTGACTGTCCTAAGGAAATGAATTCTTAGAAGACCTCAGAGTTCAGATGCTACACTCAATACTACTCTTAAACATGATAATATCTGTTCATTTAATGCATAACTCATTAACCCATAATATCACTGGTACACAAGGAAGGAGTGAGGGGCATAAAAAGGTAATTCTAGGCTTTATTTCACTGTGAGTATTCCTTCTGCAAATGCATGTTAATCACAGAATCAAAATAAACACACTTAATTGAACAGTATTGTGGATCAATAAAATCATTGACTGAGTATCACTGGTGCTCACTTGAGGTAAACAAGTGATTTAATAGTCTCCACTTCCTCCAGGCCTCTTTGGTGTGGCCATCAATAATGCACTGCTAAATCGTAACTGGCAATGACCAAAAGGCCCCTCACTGAGCAACCCAGCTTGACCTTCTGAGGTGTATTATCTCCCGATGTCTTAGGAGGCATTTCCTTTTTTTATTCAATGTGTCTTATAATGATTGCTGCCAAATTTGAGACATAGCATGTGAGAAAGTACCTACACACACACACACACACACACACACACACACCTTTTATAAGAAGGTTATTTCTTTAAGGACTTGAGTAAAAATTGTCCCTTTTAAACTTTCATTTTATTCTAATTTAAACAGTTAACACCTTTTATATTTCCTGCTTATATGTGCTATGTAGCAGGAAAGGAAAAGGAGACATATAAGATGGAGAGGAAGGTGAAGGAAGGGATAGAATTTGGCACTGGCGGTCTCAGATTTTAGGCCTTCAGATTGAATCTTGGAGACTGGGCTGTGACTTGTATCCATTAGGAGATTCTAGCCTTCTCTGAATTCTGGAGGAAGAACCTGCTAAGTTATAAGGACAAAAACCTGTGTTGCACATTCTAACCTCATGCTGTAGACTGCATGTCAGACACATGCCAGAATAGACTTCCCATTAATCTGAGCTCTGTCACTAGTGTCTGCTAAGACAATTCTGCTATACATGAATGTGGCTGCCACCATCGCAGCCACTATAATACCAAAGTATTTTGCAACATATGAACATCAGTGCTGAGCCACTGAATTAATTCATAGTTTATATGGAAACTCTAAATCTTAAAAGTTCCCAACTGTGGGTCCCAGGGAAAGAATCCGTACAGGCCAGATAAGATCCAATGAAGGAGCTGAAGTCATCGTTCATTTTACTGTTCATCTAGAACTTGTTACTAAGTAAGCTGAGGGAGAGATATTAAAAAAAAGTCTCAGCAGTCATTAGAAAGATGTTACTGGTATCATAGTCAACACAGCTGCATGAAAATGCTTTCAGTAATGATGAGATGTACTATTAAGGAACTGCTCATTGAGAGACTTTTATTATTTTATTTTATTTATAATTTCTTCACTTTTTTCTTTTTTTTAAATTATATTTCATTTATTATGCAATTACAGTTGTCCTGACTTTTCCTCCTTTGTCCCCCTCCACCCAGCACCCCCCACTCCCTTAGGCAATCCTCCACCCTTGTTCATGTCCAGAGGTCACGTGTGTAAATTCTTTAGCTACTCCATTTCCTATACTGTACTTTACATCCCTGTGGCTACTCTAACTACCTGTGCTCCTTAATCCCCTCACCACTTCACCCATTCTTCCACACCCTCCCTCCCATCTCTTTATCTTTAACCTTTGGCATTTTAATTTTGATGTGTTTTGGTGAGGGCCTCTTTGTGTCCATCCTGTTCGGGACTCTGTGCTTCCTGGACTTGCATGTCTATTTACTTCACCAAATTAGGGAAGTTTTCTTTCATTATTTTTATAAATAGATTTTCAATTTTTTGCTCTTTCTCTTCTCCTTTTGGCACTCCTATGAGGTGAACATTGGATTGCTTAAAGTTGTTCCACAGCTTACTTACCCTGTCCTTATTTTTTTGGATTGTGTTTCGTCTTCTTGTTTTGATTGGATTTTTCTTCCTTATGTTACAAATCATCGATTTGATTCTCGGCTTCTTCCATTTTACTCTTATTTCGTGTAAATTCTTCTTTCAATCAGTGTATCTTTTGCTTCTGACTGGATCTTCTTTATGCTGCTGAGGTCCTCACTAAGTTCCTTGAGTATCCTTATAACCAGCGTTTTGAACTCTGCATCTGATATATTGCTTATCTCCATTTTGTTTAGCTCTTTTTCTGGAGTTTTGATCTGTTCTTTCATTTGGGCCACGTTTCTTTATCTTCTTGTTTTGGCAGCCTCCCTGAGTTTGTTTATATGTATTAGGTAGAGCTTCTCTGACTCCGTGTCTTGGTAGTATGGCCTAATGTAATAGATGCCCTGTAGTTTCCAGTGGCACAGCCTCTCTTATCACCCAAGTTAAGTATTCAGGGTGTGCTCTTTGTGTGGGCTGAGTATACTCTCCTCTTGTAGTTGAGCCTTGGTTGCTGTTTGCAGATCAATGGGAGGGATTTACCCAGGCCAGTCGGCTGCAAGAATTGGCTGTGACCACTGACCACCAACCTCCGCTCTCCTTGTAGGACCAGCTGTGGAGGGACATGGTAGTGGTGCTCCGAAGTGGTTTGTAGCTGTCCACTGGGTGTCCTGGCCCTGGGGTTTCCTACGTGGTGCAGGCCAAGATCCGTCCCAACCTGTATTTTGCCCAGAGCCACCCTGCCTGAGCTATAAAGCAATCTGAAATGGCTGCTACTTGTGCTGGGCTTAGAGATTTCCAGGCGAGGCCAAGCTGTGAATCTGGGCTGCTAGTGCTGAACCTCGGGCTCACTTAGGCCCAGCTGTTGCTTGTTTGAGAAGATTTAGGAAGTTGTGAAGTGTGAGCCAGGACCAGTAATTCATATGGAAAAGCATCTTGGGAGGGATTTGTGCAGGGAGGACCCTGAAAAGGGTGAATGGCCTTTGATCGTCTTGATGCCGGTCACACCAGCCTCCTCCTGCATGACACTGGTGCCCCTCAAGCTGCCACCCTGGTGCCAGAGCCCGGAGGGAGTGAATCTGAGTAGATGAGTCCATGTGTGGGGTCTCTGACTACTCAGGGCTCCAGAAATTTCTTCCATCCACTCATTCCCCGCTGGTTTTTGAAGCCATAAGTTGTGGGCACTTATTTTCCTGGCACTGGAACCCTGAGCTAGGCGGCCTGGTATGGGGATGGGACTCCGCACTCCAAGATATCCCTCCTGAATTTTTATCCACCACACTAAAGTGTGGGACCAGCCCATTCCACATCTGTGCCCTTCCTACCAGTCTGGAAGGATATGGTTTCTTTAATTCTGTAATTGTCAGACTTCCATTCAACTCAATTTCTGGTAGTTCTGGGCAATGGTTGTTTTATATTTTAGTTGTAATTTTGTTGTGATTGTGCAAAGAGGCAAGCCATGTCTGCCTATGCTGCCATCTTGACTGGAAGTATCTAGAGATTCTTATTATTATTTTAGCATCTTCTAAAGGCCAAACCTATTATGATGCATCAATGCCATTCAGGGATGCCAGAGAGGCAGTTCAGCCTATTAATTCATCCAGTCAAACTTCATTCTATTTGTTGGATGAAAGCCTTTTTTAAAAAATGTGGTGGCAGAATATAGCTTAACCCCTTCATTGTTTAAGGAGTATAAATGTGAGTACCCATGCCCTTCCTGTGGCTTTTCTGGCCATACCTTAGCCACTAAAGAAAAGCATTGGTGATGACAGCAAAAGCAATTACGTTATACTTTCTATAAGAATTTATTTGCTGTTAGCAAAACATCAGCTGAGAGTATAGAGTCATCCCAAATGATATTATGTGTCACCTGAGGCTTACCCTGGAGAGAATAAGATTCTGCATATGTCCTCTGCTTTTTCCTAAAGAGTTTTTTAAAATATAGATGTTTGGCTCCACTCTGGGAGTTTCTGTTTCTGGATAAGAGCCTGGAAATCTGATTTTTGGAAAATACTCTCCTTCTGATGTCCAAGTTAACCTAGGAATCATGGCTTTCTCCACCCCACAATGTTGGCCATCTCATCATGATATGAACAGTCAGCCTGCTATTTGATACTTGGTACCTAGTATTGAAGGGACACAGGCTGTCTGTGAAGCCTGAAATCCTCTTCCTCCTTCCTCTAAGGAACATATTCATCCTTTGGGACACAGATTTAAAGTCAGCTCTACTGAGACAACAACTTCTGCTATCTTACAATAATTGGACATAGATTAGAATTCTCCATGCTCTTCCTTGAAAACACATGACTGTCAATGAGAGTGGGGAAAATAGACATGAATTAAAAGGCTATTTTGTCCTCTCATAACAGGGTCCACAATTTGCAAATGTACATAAAAATATAGTAAAATGAAATTCTTAGCTGTGTGGGTATAGTTTTTTAAATTGTATTTTAATTGTTTATACTATTACAGTTGTCCCAGGTTTTCCCCCTTTGCCCCTCTCTACCCAGAACCCTCATCCCTCAGGAAATCCCCCAGACTATTGTCCATGTCCATGGCATGAATAGATGTTCTTTGGCTACTCTATTCCCTATGCTGTACTTTACATCCCTGTGACTATTCTGTAACTAACAATTTGTACTTCTTAATCCCTCAGTTTTTTTACCCATCCCCTGAACTTCCTTCTCATCTGGCAACCTTCAAAACATTCTCTGTATCTACTATTCCATTTCTATTCTGCTTGTTTATTTTGTTTTTCTCAAATAATCAATTGTTGATAGATATGTATTTATTACCATTTTATTGTTCATATTTTTTTTCTCTTTTTTCTAAAGAAGACCCTTAAACATTTCATATAATAATTAATGGTTTGGTGGTTATGAATTCCTTTGGTTTTTTCCTCTTGGGGAAGCTCTTATCTGCCCTTCAATTCTAAAGGATATCTTTGCTGGGTAGAGTAATCTTGGTTGCAGGCCTTGGTTTTTCACTTTGAATATTTCTTGCCAGTCCCTTCTAGACTTCAAAGTTTATTTTGAGAAATTAGCTGACGGTTTTATGGGAGATCCCTTGTAGGTAACTAATTACTTTTCTTTTGCTGCTTTTAAGATTCTTTATCTTTAAACTTTGGCTTTTTAATTATGATATGTCTTGGTGTGGGCCTCTTTGGGTTTATCTTCTTTGGGTATCTCTGAGCTTCCTGGACTTGTATGTCTATTTCCTTCACCAAGTTAGAGAAGTTTTCTATCATTTTTTCAAATAGGTTTCCTTTCTCAGGTGATTGATGGAAAGCTTGTACTGATATACTGAATAAGTGGCATTTTGTAGGGTAGTGCTGTACTTCTTGTTTTCCTTTCAAGCCCTAAAATAAAAATTATGGTTAAAGTCAATTAGTTTCTCAATTTTGGTACGTAAAATTTTCTAAGAGATATATGATATACATTTAATCTTAATTTATTTTTTCCCTGAAGCTGGTGACTTTAGTGCACATTTTGGAGTATGTAGCAGAGTCAACATTAATCATAATTAGAGCACTTGAAAATAAGATTTCAATAATATATGCCTGAAAAAGCTTTTGATTTTGATTAAAGGTATAGTATATATACAAGTGAAAGCTTTCTTAATTATTAAAATTGTAATTGTTTTTACAGCTTTGGGACAACATAATTATTATAAAATGATGTTCAAGTAACATTAGAGTATATATGGTAGGTTTTTTTTAAGAAAGAAAAGTTCATTTAGTATACTGGCCTGGTCTGATAGTTCAAGTGAGTAGGGATCTCTGACAATAGGCCAAATATAGTATCCCTAATATACACTATTACATTTATTTTATTATTCTTGACAATGGGTGATGGCAACTGCTTTCTTTTTAGTGTGGCAGCTCTCATGGGACTTGCTGTTCTAGCTACAGTTCAAGTAATGTTGTTATTTGATGTATCAATTGCTTTAAAAAATAAATCCTTTTTCTGCTTTTATGATAGTAATGCTAAGCAGAAACTTGAAGCAGGATCTACCTCTAATCATTAACTTCAAAATTTTATTTTTTGAAGTGAAAGTTTTAGTTTACTTTTCACTTTAAAAACATTAAACTCTGGACTCTAGATCATTCTATTTTGGATATTAATGGGTTTTTTTCATTGTTGTTGTTTAAACTATATGAAATAAATAACAGTTTTTAAAACTATTTTCTTAGGTGTCTAAAAGTAATGTTTTCTAGTCATACACTAGAAAATGAAAGGCTCTTTACATGTGATAATGTATATAGTTTAAGATGAAAATGAAGACTAAAATATCCATTTAGGAGATTGTAGCAGAATGTGGTATAAAGTAGGGAGGTAATTGTTACATCTCTCTGGGCTCAATCATTGCGACCCCACTGACTGTCTCACAGCTTGAAAACCATCTTACTAAATGGCCATGAACTGGACCAGTGGACTTTTTCAATTAACTATGATTGTACTCTGTTTACACAGCCATGATATTTTTACCTAATTATGACATGTTAGGGACAAAATCTTCTCTTTTTGTATTTCTTTTTTAACAAAATCTTGCCAAAACTTTGATGAATTTTGTAATGGTGGAGTTTTATTTCTTTTGTCATTCAGTACATTTTGCAAGGAAAAGTGATTATTGTATTTATAGTAACTTCTGAAACCAAGACTCTCAACATTTTTAGCATCTGGCAAATTCCTTTCAAGTAGTTGGTTATGAACACCTATTTGCAGAAATAATGTATACTTGTAAATATCAGAAAGGAAGATAGAGCATTTTATTAAACCTAAATTTCTTGACTAAGGCCATTATTAAAATAATGTGGATACCATCTTGTGGCTTCCAAATATACATCATGTGCCTCTGTCTTAGTTCTTATGTTTCCAGTATTTAGCATGGTACTTAACCCAATAGTAGATACTACAAAAAAGAATGACTAAAAGCCCTTCGGTAACTTTAAAATATCACCTTTACTCAAGATTCTATCATTGGTCTTATAATTTCTGTAATCTTATCTACTCACACAATATTAGTAGTCTATGGAATCCTTCTGTGTTCACTAAACCCCCTTGAATTCTAGATTCCATTTCCATATGGATGCCCATAAGTTTCTCAGACCTAGACATCTAGGCTGACATTACGCTGTCAGCTTCTGAGTTCTCTCTTGTCAGCAGAAAGTCTACTCCCCCATTTGCTGAACTCTAGTTTTCTTTTTATCCCTGACATATTTTCACCCAACTGATTGCCAGACTTTATAATTTTTTAATCTACTCATCTTTTCTTAATTATGTGTTTTCTTGTTTTTAAAAACTTACGTATTCAAACCTGGATCATTGTAAAGTTTCAAATCAGCCTTTTTTCCCTTGCTATCTTTAAACAATGCTTCCAAATAGAATGTCTTTATCCACTTTTTTATTCATGTAAGAGTTTTTGCATAGAAATCCAAGTTTTCCCTTATTTAAACTCATATAAAGCTAACTTAATTTTTGTTAGCTGTAATTATTATTTATTAATAAAATAATATACCTCATATTTCTAATGTGGTTTGAAATCTGTCTTCCTCTGTGATAATCCAGGTGAAAAAAAACTCAGTTTTAAATGAATAGCATTAAAAGAATACTTTGCCTGGAATGAACTGCTCAATTCAAGAGATCCAGGTTTTCTTTAAAATTAATGCCCCATGTACCCAATTCAATTCTGGTCCATTGTGGTCCATGACTCTTCAGTTTAGGCTTTTCATCTTCTTTATGTGCTATGCCCTTTTTTGTTACTTATGATTTTCTACAATTTAATGTAAGTATTCCATGAAATCTAGTTTAATGTCTCCTGACATCAGATGTCTAGTAATAACTTGATCTTTTGTATTTACATATTTTAATATATAAAATATAACAAATACATAATTGATATATATTTTAAATATATAAAATATATCTATATAAAATATAATATATAAAATATATATAGCTGATCTTGCTTAGTTTACTCTTTCAATTTCTAGATCAGTAGCATCTTTCTATGTCAGACCAAGTGACTTGTCCAAGATCAAAAGCTCGTAAGTATCGTTGGAAGAGTAACATCTATCAATCCTCATTCATTTAGGGCCATTGTTCTCAGTCTGATGCCTAGAATTTTAGGTAGCATCCAATGTCCAGAATTTTAAGAGTTACTTGACTAGCTACCTGTTCATTTAGAAGAAAGAGAAGGGAAAGTTGTGATTCTTTATGAACTAGATAAATCTTCCTGGGCTAAGCAGTTCTTCAGCCAAAAGTTTTAAAACGAGAAGCAGAAAGAAGCTGATTTGGAATTTTTACAATGCCTGTATTATTGATAAATGGAATAAATAAAATATATTATGATATAAGTACATAATGCTATATAATTATTTTTAGTTTTTACACAATCCATGTTGTTTATCTTACTATAAGTGTTTTAAAGATAAAATAGGGTTTATTGAACTGAGTTTATTGCTAATTCAGTACAATAAAATAGTGTAAGAGTTTTTTCAGTGTTTTAAAATGTTTTGAGAGATTGTTTAATTATATTGCAAAAGGTTGCTTGTACTATAAAATTACACATACTCCCTCAACAGAGTCAGAAGCAAATGCATTCAATTTCTAAGCTATGTTGCATATCTGGTAGCTTGATAACTGCTGTTCAAATTTTCTTACCAAACTGATAATGTGTTATTAATTCAGATTTTTTAAAAATAACCTTCTAAATCCCTATGTTTTGTCCTAGGTTTAAAATTCTATGAGAACCAGACCACACATTCTTCTGCTCTTAGGCTATTGTTTTCAGAGATGCTAACCTGTTAGTGATTAACCAAGATTAGGGTCTTGGATGCTTGTGGTTATCAGAAAGCTTTCCCTGAGCCTGTGTAGGGTCCAAGGAGAATTTCTGTATTTCTGTCTGGGAGGGATGCTCTAAAACTGTATTGACTTCATAAAAAGACTTATGTTCGCTTTGTGAATGCTTAACAATGCTGTTGTATGATCAGAGTGAAAAATTTGAAACCAAAGAAATATGCTCTGAAATTGAGATGCCAGAATGTGTACTTTTCAACCCAATAAGGAGTAAGAGGTAAATGTTTCTTAGTATATTTACAGTAAAAGAAATTGTATACTTTCTCTTGGTATAGTCTCAGAATAACTATGCAAAAAAGCAGGTGTATGTTATTCCTGGTGTAGGTGAGAAAGATAAAATAAATGCATCTGCTAGCCATGGTCATTCTTTCCTTTCTGCTTCTAAAATTCATCTTTATAACATTTTCCACTTTTTATTTTTTTGGTCAGTTCCCTAATTATATTGTAAATTCTGTGGAATAATTTTGATTTATCTTGTTTACCTATTATCTATAGGGCTCAGTAAGTCTTTGTCAAATATAGAAATTAATGAATGAAAACAAAATCAGTGGCAGAACTCAGGCTGGAACCCAGATTTGAATCTAAATGTAGCCCTTACCCCTCTCTTACTATAATGGCTCATCAAAACATTTCTAAAGTTTATTTTGAAAATAAATGATAAACAAAATATGTAAACTAGGAAGAGAGTGAATTGTTTACTTCTTTTTATAACCATTTGCTCATACTTTAAAAAACTGTTAATAAGGAGGTAAACAGTTTGTATCTATTAGTATGACTATGTGCTGTCTCCCAATATCACCCAATATTCTTTTTTAAAATTGATTTTAGAGAGAGAGGAAGCGGCAGGGTGGGCGGGAGAAACATTAATCTGTTGTTCCACTTACTTATGCATTCATTGGTTGACTCCTTTTTGTGTCCTAAAGGGATTCAAACCCAGAACCCTGGAGCATTGGTACAACGCTAACCAACTGAGCTACCTGGCCAGGGCTTATGCACTATTCTTTAGGAAGCTTAAATTTGGAATTTATTGTTTCTTCTATGATGTGTCTCTTGAAGGCCCTTGGAATTTACAAAAGGTTAGTTTCTCTGACTCATAGGGGTCAGGGGCCATGTGTTTATTCATCTCTGTTCACTATCTGGTTAAATCTTTCAGTCCATCACCTCTTGCTGAGAGGGTTTCTCTGCCTAACTAATGTCTCTGTTAATATTTACAAAAAACTGACTTGTTCCTATTTGTTTATATTCCTCTGAAATAAGATGAGGTTTGGGATGAGACTAGCCATCAATGGAAATAAAGGGATGAGCAAAAGTAGGTTTATACTTATGAGTATGTGAAACACAGTTTATTCTTGTATTATTTATTAATTATATTATTTTCCATGCAAACAACTGTAAACCTACTTTTGCCCAACTCTGTATATTAGAATAAAAGTCAGGAAAAAATAGAGTTAAATGGTTCATTTTATTGTCTCCCGTGGATTTACATGATAGACATCAGGAATTAATGAAGCCACTTAGAATCCTTCTTGATACGGTTTTCTTGGCAATTACCAGCTGATTAGAAGGGGCAGGCAAACTGAAACAGATTCTCCATCCTGATTTCAGTCTCTGGTATAGGCAGTTAAACCACAGCAAAGGTATTTGCTTTCTTACCTCACTTTGCGCATAATTTTTAGAGCAAACAAGGAAGGGGATGTATGAAAAAGAAGGTAAGAACAAAGAGTAACTTGCCACCTGCTGTTAGATAAATACGTTGGCCATAAGTTTATGTATTCATTGTTGTTGTTTTAGTATGATATTAGTCTGTGCTTCATTCTAGTTAGAATATTAACTTAGGAAAGAGTCTCGATTTGCTTTGTGTTTCTAACCCACGTGTCTAGCTATGATGATGAGCACTGTGAGAACTGAGTTCACCAAGAGTGGTTGTATAAGCAGTGGGTACAAAGGTGGTTGTGGATAGCACTCATGGACTTCTAGCACTTATGCTGAAACCCCAGATTATTACTGCTAGAGAAGCTAGCAGTTAAGGAAAGGATGCTTAAGCTGATAGCAATTCTTTCTGAACATTTTAAGTCAATTTGGGCAAAGTTCTATGAAGTCTTGAGTTTTGGCAGTGTTATTCCTGATTTTCAGTTATCTTTCTGAAGACAAGGGAAAGAAAAATGTAGGTTTATTCATAAGTATTTCTCATATTTATTATAGCTCTAAATTATGTATTTTTTTAAAAAATTGGCAGTGGCTTAAAAGAGTATAAAACACTGCATATAGCAATACATACTCATATATATATTTTGTCTTTTGCTGTTTGAAAATCGGTGATTCCACATAATTTTGGCAGTAACAGTACTTTACCTAATTTAGCTACAAACTTAAGCAGTAACATAAGAAGGTAAAATCTTGACATATATAATTAGTTCTCCATGTCCTAGATTGTTGTGACTGATCTACCACCATTAGCCTCTCTGCTTAGCATTGTTGGCGTTGTTTTTTTTTTTGTATGTTTTATTGATTATGCTATTACAATTGTCTTATTTTTTCTCTCCTTTATTACTCTCTACCCTGCACCTCCCCGCCAGCATCCCCCCTCTTAGTTTATGTCCATGAGTTGTACATATAAGTTCATTAGTTTCTCCATTTCCTATGCTATTCTTAACCGCTCCCTGTCTACTTCTACTACCAATTATGCTTCTTATTACCTGCACCTTTTCCCCCCTTCTCCCCCAACCTCCTCCCTGCTGATAACCCTCCATGTGATCTCCATTTTTGTGATTCTGTTCCTGTTCTAGTTGTTTGCTTAGTTTTTGTTTTTGTTTATTTTTTTTTTTTTAGGTTCAGTTGATAGTTGTGAGTTTGTTGTCATTTTACTATTCATAGGTTTGATCTTCTTCTTCGATAAGTCCTTTTAACATTTCATGTAATAAAGGCTTGGTGATGATGAACTCCTTTAACTTTACCTTATCTGGGGAGCACTTTATCTGCCCTCCCTTTTAAAGGATAGCTTTGCTGGATAGAGCAATCTTGGATGTAGGTCCTTGGCTTTCATGACTTTGAATACTCCTTTCTAGCCTCTTCTTGCCTGAAAGGTTTCTTTTGAGAAATCAGCTGATAGTCATATGGGAACTCCACTGTAACTAACCCCCTCTTTTTCCCTTGCTGCTTTTAAGATTCTCTTCTTTTCTTTAATCTTGGGTGATTTAATTATGATGTGTCTTGGTGTCTTCCTCCTTGGGTCCATTTCTTCGAGACTCTCTGAGCTTCCTGGACTTTCTGGAAGTCTATTTTCTTTGCCAGATTTGGGAAGCTTTCCTTCATTATTTGTTCAAATAAATTTTCAATTTCTTGCTTTTCCTCTTCTCCTTCAGACACCCCTATGATTTGAATCTTGGAGCACTTAAAGTTGTCCCAGAGGTTCCTAAGCCTCTCCTCATTTTCTTGAATTCTTGTTTCTTCATTCTGTTCTGGTTGAATGTTTATTTTTTCCATTCCAAGTCGTTGATTTGGGTCCCAGTTTCCTTCCCTTTACTCTTGGTTCTCCGTATATTTTTCTTTATTGAACTTTGCATGGCCTTCACTTCTTTCTCTATTTTGTATCTGTACTCAGTGATTTCTGTGAGCGTCCTGATTACCGGTGTTTTGAACTCTGCATCTGATAGGTGGGCTAGCTCTTCATCGCTTAGTTGTATTTTTTCTGGAGTTTTGATCTGTTCTTTCATTTGGACCATCTTTCTTTGGTCCTCCTGTTACATTGTAAAGGGAAGAGCCTTAGGTATTGGCCCAGGCTGGGCAACCTATAATGCTGCATTGTGGTGCTATTTGTGTGGGAGGGGTCAGATTGGGAACAATGCCTCTTCCTTGGCTGTTGCCCTGCTTTCAGTCACTTCCTCTTCTACCCAGAAGCAAATTGAGCCCTTCTTGTGCTGCTTCTCCAGGTAGGTGGGTTTGTGTATGTTCTAGGACCCCATGGGTCTCTCCAATGAACTCTCCTGTGAGACTGGAGTTTCTCCCACTGCTGCGACCCCAACAGATTTTTACAGCCAGAAGTTTTGAGGCTTTAGTTTCCCACAGTGGAACCCTGGGTTGTGCAATCCGTCTCACTTTCCAGTTGTTCCTCTTGGCTTATCCACGCGCAGATGTCGGACTGCCAGGTCCGGCAGCCTCTGCCTTTCCTGCCTGGTCCACTGCCTTGCCGTGTGTCCTCTCTGTCCTGGTTGCTCATCTCTGCCCCTCCTACTAGTCTGGATAAATGCTTCTTCTTATCTCCTTGGTTGTTTTTTGTTTTTAAATGTGTTGTTGTCCTTCTTTTGGTTGTGCAAGGAAGCAAAACATAACTGCCTATGCCTCCGTCTTGGCTGGAAGTTTTTGCTGCTTCACATTGTTATTGCCACTTGAAACGTCTCTGGGATTATTTCTGTTGTTTTATGAGGACTGTGTGCATGCACACATGTGCCTGTGAGTATATACGTACACACATCTACATGCTTTGTAGAGATGGGATTACAAATAGGGTCCATGGTTTCCATTGAAAAGGATGTTGGTATTTCCTTCTGTATTGATTTACAAAGTCCATGTGGATCCCCAAATCAACAGCATAGAATAACTGTACTCTGAGCCTTCTCTGGAATTGTCAGACCAGCAGCTTCTTTTATCTTTTATCTCATGCCTCCAGAAATCTGCCTTTACTGGTTGACATTTCAGGATTATATCCTCCACTTTTATGGAGGGATGGCATGAGACCCAACCTTATGACATCTCCTGGCTCGCTTGCTTTCATAGCTACCAGGCACGTATCCAATTAGATAACTCTCTGCCCCTATCTCCATTAGCCATTCACTTATTTTTAAAAATATTTATATTACATAAGTAATACTTGTTTCAAAAAATAATAGGGAACAGAAAGGCAAAAGAAAAATATATATATATAAGATAAACAGCATTAATAATTTCAAAATGTGCTTCTTATTTTCTTTCTCTGTCATTCTGTATCTCTCCAACTATGTCTTTTTGCCTCTCCATTTCTCTTAATGTCTTTGTCTTTCTCTATTTTTGTCTGTCTGACTCTGTTCCTGTTTCTCTTTATATCTCTTGATCATTCCAATTATTTGTCACAGTCACTTTGTTTCTGTCCTAGGAGATTTTTATTTAAAAAATGTAAAAATATCCTTCTATAAATTGGACATTAAGGCTTTGGAATCATGCTGACATGGTATTGATTCTTGGCTCTGTTCCCCATATCTTCGAAAAATTACTTCACCTACCCAAGTCTCTTATTTTTGTATCTGTAGAATGTGGTTGTTATAAGGATAAAAACAGATAAACTCCTATACACAGTGCTTGGCATTTAGTAAATGTGGTTATTCTTAGGATCTTATTTGTTTGTATTTTTTACTTACTTTCCTGACTGTTTTCTGATAAATATCTAGGAAGAGAATTGCTTGGTTACGTGGCATGTATTTTTAAACATATATTGTGAAATTGCCCTCCAGATAGGTTTGGTCTATTAATATCTCACCATCAATATTAGAGAAAGCCCATATCCAGGCCAACACTTTGGGTTATTAGTCTTTTAAAAACTTCCTAATAATAAATGAGAGTATTTTTATTTTTCTTTTATTAATATTGAGATCAAACTTTATAATCCTGAGAATTGTATGTTCATATATTGAATATTTTGCACATTTTCTGAGGTGTTTGTCTTTTTCTAATTGGTTTATTAGAACTCTTTCTATATTAAGAATATTAGCACTTTGCTATATGTGGTATAAATACTTTACCCAGTTTTTTGTTTGTAATTTAATTAGAGGGGTGTTTTTATGTAGGGATGTTTTAATTGTTATGTATACAAATCATCAGTCTTTTGTGGTGTCTACTTTTTTAGACCTAAGTGGTAGGAAATATTTCTTTCTTTCCTTGATAACTTCCTATTGCTTCCCTCTTCTTGATTTTTCACTCAAATCTGTATTAACCTGGATTGTATTGACGGGCAGGATGCCATAGATAATATAAAACCTTATTAGTTAAACATTATGCTCAGTACATATTAAAAATCGACTACATGCAAACTTGTATATTAAAAATTAAACGTGGCATTTGTGAATTTACATGGCAGTCTGTGGATGCTCTCTGAAAGTCCAAATATTTTATTAACTAACATAAAACATCACTGAAGTTGCTTCATGAAAAGTAGTCAAAGATTATGTTGAAATAGTATGGGATTTTTTTGTCATTTTAGTTAGGTTTGCTTTTTTGCATCAGGACAGAGCTTTTGCAACTGTAGTCTGTCTTTGAGCAGGTGTCATTTTTGCTTTATAGGTAGTTCATAGGTAAGCTCAGCATTATTAATGAGCCTAGTTTTGTGAGAAAGGTCATTCTCTTCTTTCTGCCACTGGGCTCTCACAGTACCATCAGAGTCTGCATGGTTTGGTCATACCCTACACCCTAATGTTATCTTCATCAACACAGATCTTGTGAGTCCCAGGTCATTATTCAGATTAAGTTAGGTCACCGGAAAGTCAGATCCTTTCAAAGAAGAATTTTACTTTAGTGGTGTAGATTCACTTAAGTGCAGCTGTCTTCATACTCATCGAAAACATAGTCTTTTCAAGGCCAACATGGAAGGACTTTGTCTTATCATTTCTTTCCTTCACCTGTTTTATTTGGCTTGATGAACAGTATGAGGATTCAAGAGAAATTCATCACCTTTTTGTTCTTCATTTACATCATACATTATACATTTTCTGTTGTGGTATTTGTTTAGTGTCTTTCTATTTTTTTTCTATTGAATAATTTCACTTGTTTTAAATGTAAAACATTATATGCTTTCACCTCTGTTTAACCCGTATTTTCATTACTACATTACATGACTAACTGCAGGACTAAGAAATAGAGGGGCTGGGTTGTGGTTGGGTGGGTGGCTAGAGGCTCATACATTGCAGAATCAACCGGGTGGCTTCTACTGATTATTAATGAAATTTCTAACAATAGTTGCATCATAAAATCTTTTGTCTAATTTGAGTTTAATTTCTTGCATGCATATGACATCTATTACCATTTTTTCAAATAGTCAAATTGCTCACCTTTCAAACTATTTTCTCTGTGCTATCTCTACCATTGGCTAGCTTCCCACATCAAAAAGTAAGTTACTGTGAATTTTTTTTTTTTATTTCCAGGAAACTCAGAGCCAAATTTACTGTGTAACTATAGCACCTATATAGGTCCTTATTGAATGCACATTTCTGATCTCCTTTTCTTTCTCACTCCACAAATGTGTTTTGTTGTGTCCTTTGTGAAAAGAAACAGGATATAAATTGCCAAATTTTAAAAAATGGTTATTATGCCTATTACATACCCCCAAATTAATATCACATTTTCCTCTGCATTTACTTAATTGACCACAGCTTGGCTTATTTTTCCAATAATGATGAAGGAATTTACCGTGAGATATCCATGTTTAATCAATACACATTATGGCCAACTCTTAACTCAGGAACATGAAGAGCTGTCAAGCAGAGGTTCCCCAGCAGTAATTCATCCACTCTGCAACCTTATTGCATGACACTGCACACAGGAGGGTCCAGGCTGGGCACCAGCCATACAACCTATATACTCACCTCTTTTCTCACTGGGCTCACAGTTTAAAAGTGGAAGCCAGACCTCCCATACCACTACCACCACCACCAAAAAAAAAAAAAAAAAAAAGGCAATGTAGTGTGGGAAGTACTATGAAAGAGGCACACAAAAATGCTGGGTAGTGGGGAAGGTTAGGGTTAGGGTTGGGGTTAGTAAGTGAGGCTGGTAAGAGGGCAGATCTCTAGAGATATATTCACCAGGAAAGACTTCACGTGCTCAGTGATGGGCTTTGTTCTGAGTGCCATGAGGCACTGGAGGCTTTTAAGAAGGGGGTGGGGTGATGTAGTCAGATTTGCATTCAGGGCAAATATGGAAGAATTTCACTACAAAACAGAAGGTAACTACATTGATATGTTGACCCCCCCCCCCACCAAAAAAATATCAGGTGTCATTAAGCACTTCCCAGTTTCTAAATTTGTGATTTTTTTGTTTATTTGTTACAGTCACCTCATGAAACAAGCAGATGAATCATAATGGTTCCTATTTTGCAAATTGGATATGAGTTGAGGGCTTTGGGCCCCTTTGCCTTGTTCAGGGCATGAAATGTTTGCACTAGGTCTGTCCCGCTCTGTGCCCCTGGCTCATACATCTCAACCTCTCTCTCTGGTTCTCTCATGAGAAGGGCCGGGCAGAGAGGGCAGTGTTTTGCTAGAGCTCATGCAGATAACAGCAGAGTGTGGAGTAGAACAGCCTTCTGATTCTTAAGAAAGACACACTCTTTGTGCCTCCTAATTAGAGCAGACAGGGTATGAGGAGCTCAGGAGAGAAGGGACATTATAGACCAGGCACCAGGGACAGAGCACTGAAGTGCACATTGACCGGGTCTTAGTATAGCCAGAAGCCAGCAGATGTCAGTGGACTAATGACTTCCCTACTGGTCATGAGAAAGGTTAGTTCACTTTAGGTATGACTGCAGATATTCTCATTCATGAGGTTCATGATCATAGTCAAAGGGCAGGGTTTGCCTGTGGAACATAATTCCTTCCTTTCAAACAAATATATTGAGCTCTATTAATATATCAGAAACTACCTTGAGTACTGAGCATTCAAAGGAGAGAGTATAATATAGTTCCCTCATGAAGTTCTGGTAAAAGAAGCCAGCATGCAAGCAAGTAAATCACAGCACAGCATGGAAAGTGGAGAAACAGGTGTGAATAGTGCTCTCCAGGAGCACAGAGTACAGAGATGGTCACCGAGCCTTTGGGGGACTCAGGTGAGGCCACAGTCTGTCGCAGTCTTAAAAGGTGCGTGAGAAGTTACAATGTAGATTGGGGAAGATATTCCCAAACTGGGAAACATGGTATAAAATGCATAAAGGATTTATAAATCTAAAAAGAGAAAACAAATGAGCCCTGGCCAGGTAGCTCAGTTGATTGGAGCATCATCCCAGTCTGCCGGGGCTGTGGGTTTGATCTCTGGTCAGGCCACATACAAGACTCAACCAATGAAAACATGGATGGGTAGAGTGGCAGAATTATATTTCTGTCTTTCTCTTTCTGTCCCTCCATTCCTCCCTTCCTCTTTCTCTCTCTAAAATCAATAATAAATACGAATTAAAAAAAATCGCATTTGATGACAAATGGGATTTTTACTGTGTCTTAATTCCAAACACAAGGACAGGTATATCCCTGTCATCCATAGTTGGGTTTGTAGGTAAATGTTATGGTAAAGAATTTTATCATTTTGATAACATCTGAGCTTGACACAGAGTCTGATCTGAGGTCTGTGCCACTTTTATTGGTTTTGTCTTTGAAATGACTGCTATTCCCAAACTTGAACCATCCAGGCTTAAATATGAAATACATCTGGGCATGTATTTTTAAGATAAATCTTTAAAAATAATTTTTTAGGAGTATTGTGCCAATTTCTTAATTAAATATTTTCTACAGAAGAAAATTATTTTAAAAATGACTTTAACCAAGTTTTGATTTTACATAAGCATTTACATTTTTACATTTAAAAGGACTCATTTTGGTGAAAAATATGAAACTACTCAGACCTTAAGTGTTAAAAATGATTATCCTTTTTGTTGATTGGATTTTGTGTTTCAACCCCACTGCAGATGCTGTTTCTATATTTTTAAGCCAAATTACTGTATTTGAAAGAAACATTGACCTAGGGTAACACGTGACTTTATAAAGGGGAAAAACTATTCCCCCATTTGCTATTTTACTTAATCTGCTCGTGGTCTTAATAGTTAGTCATTTTGGTTACCATTTACCTAGGTAGTTTATCAAGTGAAATTCTTCCCAGGTGGCATGGGCTGACTCTCACTTTCTTGGCATGATAGCGTGATAGTGTAATGATCTATGTTGTCATGTTAGTGAGGTCTTGGTGATGGACCATTAAATAAAGTGATCTGCCCCCAGGCCAGGGAGTTGGTTGATTGCCAAACAGTAATCCAGTACAATTAACTGTCAAAGATTTGAGCACTCCATTATTCTAAAAGATGGGACTTGGGCCATCTGGAAAGCAAAAATGGTGATTGATCATTTTGCTAAGTTTTTGTTTGGACATACATTTGAATAGTTAAATTTATCATGATAACATTTAAATATTTCAAACTTTAGTCATCTTGAGCTCTAATTTTTGTTAATTTTATTCAATTCCATGATAAAAAATTAAAAGAGCTTAATCTTTACCAAGGATAGAAATGCTTAAATTCATGTTATGTACCTCAAACCTCTTGTGGAAGGAAGCGGGATGTAAATAAATCAAATACTGTTCATGACAGTCTGAAAATGTCATGTTAAGGTGGAAAACGATGCAAGCAATTGATTATTTTTTAAGATATGATGCTCCAAGCTTCTGTTGTTAGGAAATTTTTGGTTACAGAAATCATAATTATTTAATCTTCCGTTCAGTCTTTTGGCAATTTAAGCAATCACCCAGTCAACTAATAAAAATCTAAAGATCGTATCAAATTTTTTAGGCTGTGTGCTACGTATTAAATTTATAATCTGAGGAAGAACTGCTTTCTTATCTTGACTGGTTTTTATTGCTGCTCTTAAGTTCTCTACTTACCCCCCATCCCCAATTTCTAAAGATGTACCAAGCATTCAGCACACTAGATAGATATACTCAGTGTCCAGTATCTCAGCACCTCACCAGGTGAAACAGCATGACAGTGCTTTTGCATGGATATAAATTCATTCATCAGTTCCTTATTATGGAACATCTACCATCTGCTGAGGACACAGAAGCAAACAGACAGGCACTTACTTGCCTTCATGGAGCCTACAGTTTGAGAGTGAAGATAAATGCTCAAAATTACATACCTGATAAATGAAGATCTGTGCTATGAAAGAGATGTGTAAACAGGTGTAAACAGAGGACTTCATCTCCTTGTGTTGGAACTGGAGAAGGCTTTTCTGATTCAGAAAGGAACATGGGATGTTGAAAGTCAGCCTGGCTGTCAGTAGGAAGCCCTGGTTGACTTCCTAGGTGTGAGCAAGGGTGGTCTTATCCCAGGCGTGTTTTGGAAACCTGTGCAGATGCTGAAGAGCACATTAGTAATCACAGATGGTAGTAATGAAGTACTGTGTAATCACAGTGCTGGGTTACTAAGGGTATTTGATATATGGGGCTTAGGTCCACTAGACAACTACAGTGTGAGAGACAGCAGTACAGGCAGGGTTTCCTGCGTGCCAGTTTCAGTTAACCCATCCAACCTTCATGTTAAATGATTAAGTCTCTTTATAGTTATTAGACCTACATGCTAACCCTGTTTTATACATAAAGCATCTTTTTAACATATGCTGAAATTTCTAGGAATACAACCATCAGGTATATCAGGGGAAGATGTTATTTTTGTTTTATCTGTACTTTACCAAGAATTCATTACCATTTTGAAGAATGATGTCACTAAAAGAAGCCTTCTTATGAAATGTGAGTTGCTCATGCAGTATTTATGCTTGTGAATTCAGCGATGCTACATATGGGTGCACATATGTGGCTTCTGCGTTACACATGTGGCCATGCCTCGGCCTCCCAAAAGTGAAATACATACTATTTTACATTTCTTCTGTTTTTTTTAGTAAACTTTTTTTCAAAGATTTTATTTATTTATTTATTTTGTTTGTTTGTTTTAGAGAGAGGGGAAGAGAAGGAGAAAGAGAAGAGAAACATCAAGGGGTGGTTGCCTCTCATGTGCCCCCCACGGGGGACCTGGCCCACAACCCAAGCATATGTCCTGACTGGGAATTGAACCAGTGACCTTTTTCTTCACAGTCCAGTGCTCAATCCACTGAGCCACACCAACCAGAGCTATATTTATTCTGTTTTATTTCTCATTTATGTTACCATTAGGTCATTATATCAATTTGTTTAAATTCTGTGTGTAGATAGGTAATGTTGTATATGATTTTAGTTCAGTATGGTAAGGGGGACATTCTAAAAAGAGAGCCTTGGATCTGATGTGAAAACTACTGTTTTAAAACATAAGCCAAATGTTCAATATTCAAACTAAAAAATCATTTAATTCTCTAATTTTGGACTGTTTCACAGATAAAGCCTTGATTTTCAAATGAGATTCAGAAGCAACCATTTCCTTTTTGGCTGCTTTCTGGACTGATTTTTAAAGCAATCTCTTTTGACTCCATACACAGAAAAATGCAGAAACAAACATGTAATGGTAGAGCCTTTGGGAATATTTGCTTTGGATTGTCTTGTTTGGGCTATTTAGTACTAATATCACTGGGTTGAATACTCTAGAACTTAAAGGTCATTTGGAAAAAAATTGCTTAAAAATAAAATCAAGGTTTTCAGAATGCATTCTTGGAGTAGGTCTCCATCTCTGGAGAGCAGCCAGTAGTTTAGTGAAAACACCTTGAGATGCTTCACAAGAGAATTTTGTTTTAGTAGATGCCATCATGAATGGGTAAGACAGCATCCCACTAGTGCTACAAAGAAAGTATTACTTGTTTCTGGTCCAGAACCTCCAATTACCTTCTTAGTATTACAGATATAGCCTCTGGGATGTTACAGAATATATGAAGTCAGGAGAAAAGAAGCCGTTTCACCTAGAGGACAGTAATTATGTCTGCATTAGACAATGGAACTTCTAGTGACAAATATTGAAGAATACGGTTGAGATTACTAGGAATATATGTAACAGTAAAAGTCTAGGAAATCAAATTTATAAAAAGACATTAGTATCTTTCTTAACTTTCATATTGACATTTGTGAAAACCAAATGAGATAATATGTAAGTGGTATTTTATAAGCTCTAAGTACAAGGTGGGTTTTGTACATAATTTTTCAAATATACATCATACTAGAACTAGGATGTGTTAACAGGAATTTATCACATGGAAGCCAGCAAGTCTATAACAATAAAAAAAAAATCAGAGGCATAGGCATATGGTTTTCTTGTGCACTAAAATCACAAATTTTAAATTATCAATTTTTACAATATTTATTTGTCAATGTTCAGGTAAATATAAACAGAGGCTATATACATTTACCCTTCTGGTCTCATCTTTCATTTATGTGGAATTTTCCTCCAAGATAATGCCAATTTGTAGTCTTCTTTTCTATTATGTCAAAAACACATTGTAATCAGTGTACTGACTCTCAAATAGACACAACGATAAGCCTTCTACTTTTTCAATAGGATTAAAGCAGTTACCACTTGCCAAATAAGATCTATGTAATAATGACCATGAAAAAAGAGATGTTTGAAAGGCAAGGGGATATTATTCTTTCTTTGGAAATACTGTTACACAGTGTCTGTCCTTGAAACTTTTCTGCTGAAGAGATGCTGCATCACAGGTTTCATGGTTCTTTCTATCTCATTGTCCTCTTTCTTAAAACTCATTTTCCTCATGGATTTTTGTCCCCTTCAGACCTCGAGATATTGAAGGTGAGAAGCCATCCTCAAATTATCTCCTCCTTCTTCTGTGTCTTCCTCCCTTGTCAAGGCCTTGGTTTCCTGCCTTTAATGTAGCTCCTCTGCCCCTATAATCCATCTGTCCCCACCCTGCCATCCTATAGGCCATACCCAAACCATGGCTCAGGGTTTCTCGTGCCTGAGACTCTTTGGCCATAAGGACCTTAGATAAGAGAGATGAATGTATCATTAGCATTCGATGAATAACATCAAGAATGTGATTTATTTACATATACAATAATGATAAATAAGCTTGTTCCTAGGGAAAAAGTCTTAAATATCATAGCTCATTGTTACTGAGGAAATAACATAAAAAGAGAAAAAACTTAAAATTTACTTTGATTCTGCCTAAGGAATACTGACTATAAGCATTTCTATGAATTGGTTAAAATTTATGTTCAAGTATAATTAATACCAGTAATAGTCATGCTCATTTTAGACTCCCTGGTTCAAAAGTGACAATAAGGATGATCCATTGATTAAAGATACATTAGAGCATATGGATCACATTGATTTTTACATGTTTTTATTAGCTAATCAAAAGTTTATATTCATATGTTCATAGTATTTATTTCTGTCATTACATGGCTATATCTGAGCATCAATAACAGAAGAAAGGGAGAGAATGTTGGAGCATAGCAGTGCAGTAGGGGTTGTTTCTTAGTATTGGTAAGATCCTGTACAGAAAGAGTTTTAAGATTACATATTTTTGAAAACCTATAGAGAAATGTAAAAGAAACAATGCTCATAGAAACAATTTCCACACTTTCTCAAAGGATCACTGCCATTGAGATGTATTTGTCTGGAGAGATGACTGAGGAATATTTAGCAACTTTTTCCCAAGAAGTTGAGAGATTTGTTTGTTTATTTGTCATCTGTGCTAGTCAGTTCTCAGGCTCCACAGGCCTACTGGGTTTGCAGGGAAATTAAGGAGAGGTATTTTCACCTTGAGATCTCTGCTGTAAGTGGGTACTCAAGCATTAAAACATGTCTACCAAGGAAAGCCGTGGTATCTCCGTTTGTGGATTTTTGAAAACAGTGGTCTTGGTTGACTTAAGCAAAGGCTTGATGTAATCAGACTTGAGTTTAAAAGAGAAGGTGTTTTGAAGTTTCCGTTATTGTCCATTCAGATCCACTAGTAGAGAAAAGGGTTGCTTCACAGAGGCCAACACTCTTTTAAGTGTCCAGTTCTGCCCATTTTCATTCCAGCTGATCTTCTTGAAGGCAATGTGAGTGCGTCCCTGTTTCTGACCTTTAGTTTCTGGTTGACATTTTTTAACCCTAATATCAGCATTATGAAACTTTTGGGGCCAAATTATTAAAGTGAAAGTCATTCTTCCCTGCTGTGGGTTAAGCAGCACCTTCCCTATTGTTCCAACTTTCTTGGATTCTTCACAATAGGCTCCAGACCTGGGTTAATTAGCAACTCTGTTAACACCTCCTTGAGCTCAAGTGGTTCAAATACAGCCTGCTGAGACATTATTTCTTAAAAGGTGAGGACTAATGACCCAACTTTTAGTCACCATCTCAGAGGCCAGTTTTCAATCTCGTAAAAATTTTAAGTCAAGGAAGCTCAACATAGAAAGTCATGAGCTGTCATAAAATACTATTCCGGATGTAGTTGGTTAGAATTGCCAAGGTACTTGGTAACCTACAATACAGGTTAATAGTAATTCCACCTCATTTAGTTGTGTTTAAGGTGCTTGAGAGTTATGCTTAATAGACCATAAAAATTATACCTTAAGACACTACTTAAATACAATAATAAATCCTGGTACAAAGTACTCTCAGAAACTACAGTTTTCAAAATCATTATAAATGTTAACTAAACCTCACATTTTTCTGTATGAAACTTTTGATTATATAAAATTTTAGATGTAACAGAATTTTTAAAATGAATTCTTGCAGAGGCTAGTTTGTTTTCTCACTCTCTCACTCTCTTTGTAATTTGGGTAGTAAATATTTAAATGCACTTTCACTGAAATATTAATATTTTATATGTATAGGTTAATATATTATGAATGAAATAAATTTGTCTCCTTTAGTAAACAGTCTTAGAATATAATCCCAACAGGAATTACCTCTCAGTGGCATGAGACCAAAATTGGATGACAATTTGAAAAGTAAAATGATGTCAATGTTTTTATAGCATTACTGAATAACCATGGTGTTAAGAGGAATTAGAATGCCAGAAATTAGACTGTCACAAAAAGGAAAACAAGAGAGATTATTTCCTATCTGTTGTATTGCCAGGTACAGTATCATAGGTACTACATACCTGTTATTTTATTTAATCTTTAAAACCACCCCAAGAGGCAGTGATAGTAGCTCTCAGTAAAAGAAGGAGAACTGAGGCTTAGTGGTTAAATAATTTACTCAAGGCACGGAGCAGCATCTCAACTTTAATCTATCCCACTTCAGCAATCCATGCTTTCATTTGTATCATAACAGATGCATGGCATTACCATAAAGAAAGAACTAGGAGAAATCAGGATGCTTTTCTAACATATATAATATCCCTTGGTGATAGAAGGAATGGCTAGGACATAACGAGTGTTAAAATTATTATACAGAAATAGGATGGAACTTTGAAAAGTGATTAATTGTATAATAATAGTACTGCCACATTCTCTAGAATTTCTGTGAAACAAGTGTTAAAAATGAGAGGTTGAAAATTGATCATTAGACCAGCTGATGTCAAAAGTTTTATACAAGTAATTGGGCTTTTTTTTAAAGCAGTGTTTAACGTCTTAACGTCTGGTTCCAGCAAATGTTTTAGTGGGGTTTTTTTTTTTTCCTCCAATTTTAATGTGATTTGGCAGCAGGAGGTTGCTGAGAGCCTAATCAAATCAGCATTCTTGTGTGGACACCATATAAATTAACAAGTATTCAAAAGTTATTGCAACGTGGATATTTAAAGTGATCTATACAATGATCTAAACCAAGCAGAGTTTTAATATTACCTCCCATGTAACTTAAACATATGAATAACCTTTCTTTGAGGAAATAATCTGATTTCAGTTATTGCTTGAAAAGTTAAAAAAAAAACCAAAAACTATTATTTTTATGGCCCTGGGCTGTGGATAATATTGAATGCCTATATTATTGGTTATCAATAATAAATAGCTCATGAGATTTCTAGACCTTATAAGGATCTATGGATTTAAAACCATAATTGCAAATTTCCTAATTATTTTCCCTTTTTCGTTTTCTGTACAGAATGGAGACAAACAGGCAAAATAATGCACAGGGGAATGTTTCGAGATAAATTTATTTAAATATTGATTTATTACATTATTTTCATAATAATTCTTTAAAAATGTGTATGAAAATGTATTTTTACTCCTTTTCAATTACTGTTGAAAGGAATAATTTATTATCTCAAGAATATGGAAATTTTTCCTTCTCAAGAGCAAGTCTGCAGCATTTTTCTTAGTCAGGCATAGTTTTTGATAAATGCTAGCTGTTTTATTAATGTAGTTTTCTTTCCCATACTAATACTTATTGCCCCCAATCAAAACTGAGCAGAAAGGCAGACTGTTCAGAGAACCAAAGTATCCTCATTTCTTCCTTTGTTTCCATCTCTTTCATAAAGGTGTTGTGAAAGAGACAACATGATATAACAGGATGTGAGCAAAGGAATCAAAAAATCCTAAGCTTGCATCCCAGCTTTATTACCAGACAGGTGACAGAAGTGTCTTAATTTCACAGAAGCTCAGTTCCCTCATTAGTAATATGAAGATTAAATGAGGTAATGTAACAGTACCATGAATCCCCTTATATTTACCAAGTGAAATTTAGTTCCATTCCTCCCATTTTCTTGCCTGCTGTATTAACACTATGTTAATATTTTGGGGTTGGGACAATTATTTAAGTAAACCATTTTGTTTTCCTCAGTTTTGCATCAATGAATAGAAAACACAACTTGGGTCTTCCTGGCAGGCTAGTCTTCTCCATCCCAAAAACTCATACATTCTTGTTCTCCAGTGCAGGTTTGGGTGTTGCTGGGTAAGACTGGTGAAATTGGGTATGGACATCTTCTTAGAGACCTACCACAGTATAATGGAGGCAGGAAGAGAACAGAAATTATTAGATACATGCACACAACTGTCTGACTTAATCCTATAAAGCCAGGTAGTCTTAGCCATATTTTCCAAAAGAAATTTAGCTTTCAGGGTTAACTTCGAAAACACAAATAGCTAGTGAGAGGAAGAACAAAACTTGAACTCTGAGTTCTCTGTTAAGCACTGTTCTTCCAAAGCACAAGAAATTGTTTATAGTTAGCGGGACACCACTTTTGCAAATGCAAGCACCTGGTTAATGAACACGGTTTTTGGATGTGGCCTTTTGTCAAGGTAGATTGGACATTGGTCCTGTATTTGGCACATATTTGGAGCAAATAAGGCATGTGTGTAAATAAATAACAAAAGAGAGACTATGTTAAACCCTATAAGAGGGATTCAGATAAAAGGTTTTTGGTTGTATTTCTGGTTGTAGCAATCAAGAAAGTCTTTTCGGTTGAGGTGACAGTTAGACTGGTCTTGACATAATGAGTAGAATTTGGATACAATAACATAGGAAATTGGGAAGCACAGAAAGAGGGAAGAGTGTGAACAAAGGCATATGGGTAAAGGAATAACTTGTAGGTATTTAGGAAAAATGGTAAGCAGTTGGGTTCTTCTGGCACACTGAGGATGAGGAATGGAATAATCAAGAGAGAAGTGTGAAATCTTGAATGATATGTTAAGGCTTAGAGAAATTTGATAAACACAAGAGTGCCATTGATGGATTTTGATCACAGGATTGGCACCATATGATTTAGGAATAATATTAATGGTAATAAATAGTAATAATGCAGACTATGATGTGATTACAGTCAAGCATGCCATTTAGGGGATCGTGAGAATAGTTCCAGGGAGAAATAAATAGCTTTGGTAGGAACACTGTGAGTAGAGAGAAAGGGAAAGATGGGGACAAAATAGGGAAAAACAACATACCTGGGACAGGGAAGAGGAACACATCTGAGATGACGCTCACAGAGCGGGGACAGAGGCAGATTTCAAAGGAAGAATGAGGAACTCATAAATGGACTTTATAGAGTTTGAAGGAAGGTAGAAATAAAATTGGGGTTGTTAGACACATGGTATAGGTTTAGGGAGAAAGGCCATTGTTAGGATTCTTGATTTGTGAGGGATTTGCATCAAGGAGATAAATGCATACGTGAGAGCAAATGAAATGACTTAGGGGAGATTTGATATTGGAACATAGAACACCTGTGAAATACCTGGGTTTGTGACATCATCTCATATACTTTGCATAATTTTCTCTGTACTTTAGAATTTGAGAATTTTTCCATTGAGTCAGTTTTTCTTTGCTCTACTTTTGGAGTCATCAGTATCTTGATTTCATTCACTTTAGTGAAAATAGATCCATTCTCCATGTACAAAGATAGGGGTTTTTGGAAAGATTTTATTATCCACCTTTCTGGGTTTCCTGGAAGTATTTGATATTGCCAACCACCTATTCCTTCGTGAAATCTCTTTTTTTACTTCAGTGAAAAGTTTTCTAAGCTCTTTTTAGTTGCTTCTGCTTTGTCCTTTTTTTTTTGCCATCTCTTTTTCTTTATGTTAATACCTAAACATAGATACTCCATCTATATTCTGTGTTTCAATATCAAATCTCCACTAGATCATTTCATTTGCTCTTACTCATGAGTTAAGTGAAATAAGCCAGTCAGAGAAAGGCAAGTATATATGATTTCACTCATATGTGGAATCCAGTGAACAAACGGAACTAACAAGCAAAATAGAGACAGACTTGTAGATAGAGAGCAGGCTGACAGTTCGGACCTAGGATGGGGAGATAGAGGGATTGAACAAAGAAGAAAAAGAACTCACGGACAGACAACTGTGTGGTGATTGCTGTGGGATGGGAGGTGGGTAGAGGTAGAAGAAGGTATAGGATAAATGGTAATGAAAAAATACAATAAATATACATTTTATTTAAAAAAATATTGTGTATATCAGTGCCTATTGAATATAAGTGCATAGAGCAAAGACCTTAAAATTAGTATTTAATTAACACCAAAAAAGTTTAATATTTTACATAATTTCCTTTTCTCCTGCCATCTTATTAAGTATCATATGACATTTTTTAAAACAATTTCCAACAACGCAGTGGTTTGTGGGGACAAAACTGGGGTCAGAAACCTGTGGAACAGGGGTTTCAGTCTCCTGCTGCTGACACAGCTCTGTGAACTGATGCTTGCTTCCCCCAAATCAAGGCCAGAGAGGCAAAATAAAGACTATGACTTTTTTAAAATCACCATTCTACCAGGCAAATGGGAATGTCTAGTTTTTCACAACTCTTTTTTAAGCTCTCTTGGACCTGAATTGGCATGTAGTTTCAATTAAAAATATAATTGTTATTAAAATACATTTTGCTATAAATAATAACTTCTATCTAGAAATCTCAATCCAATATGTCTAAAATATAGCACATCTTTTTCTTCAAGCTCTTTGTTATATTGCATTTCCCCCATCTGTCAGTAGCAACTTCAGCCTTTCACTTGCCCAAGCTAGAAACCAGGGAGTTATTTTGAATCATCTTTCTACTGCCCTCCACTGCATTCTGCCTGTCAATCAACAAGTTCCACCAAGAATTTTGTCCTGATTAATTCTTCAATCTGTCAGGTGTTCCTACTCTCCTGCCTGCTGCTGAAATTATACTTTACTCTTACCCTTTCTAACCATATTTATTGAGCGTGGTGCCATGTGTTGGTTATTATTCTGGTACTGGAGATAAAACAATGAACAAGAAAGAATCTGCTCATGCTTTCATGAAACTGGCAGTCTGGTGGAGAAGGCAATCAATGATATTAATATTTAATTGTTGATGGGATAAATGTTCCAAAGAAAATATACAGACTACAATAGTGCAAGAAACAAGGCAGATTTCTTAAGAACAATAAATGATTCTTATGCTGAAAAGCTATGAACCCATACCATGCAGGGCCCTTAGGTATGAGGACCACGTACTTAATCTTCAAAACTGAAATATTGCTTTAAAGTGAAGGGGTAATAGGTGTTAAACTGGGTGTGTTATGAAAAACCCTGGCCATATGGTGACTGTTTAGAATCATGTTCATGATTTTATATTTTATACTAAGAGAAAGGAAAACTATTGAAGAGTATTAAGGAACAGTGTGAATTTATCAGATTAGATTTTCAAATAGCAGTTTCCTCCACCACTGCTGCCCTCTGCCTATTTTTTCTGGTTTTGTTTTATTTTATAGCCCTTGTCATTACGTGATTTACATAAGTATTTATTTGTTTGAATGTTTTTTTTTAATTATCATTGTTCAGTTACAGTTTTCCCACCTTTTCCCCCATTGCCCACCTTTGTACTGTCCCCCTGCCACAATCAATCCCCCCTCCATTGCCCATGCCCGTGAGTCCTCTATTCATGTTCCCTGGCTTGGCCCTTCACCTTTCCCCCAGCACCCACCCCCTGCCCCTCTGGCCATTGTCAATTTTGTTCTTTATTTCTATGTCTCTGGTTCTATTTTGCTCATTTGTTTGTTTTGTTGATTGGGTTCCACTTATAGGTGAAATATATGGTATTTGTCTTTCACCGCTGGACTTATTTCATTTAGCATAATGCTCTCCAGTTCCATTCATGCTGTTGTGAAGGGTAGGAGCTCCTTCTTTCTTTCTGCTGCATAGTAGTCCATTGTGTAACTGTACCACATTCTTTTAATCCACTCATCTACTGATGGGCAGTTAGGCTGTTTCCAACACTTGGTTATTGTAAATAATGCTGCCGTGAACATTGGGGTGTGTAAGTTCTTTTGAATTGGTGATTCAGGCCCAGCAGCTGGATAGCTGGATCAAAAAACAGTTCCATCTTTAGTTTTTTGAGGAAATTCTACACTGTTTTCCACAGTGGCTGCACCAGTCTCCATTTTCACTAACAATGAATTAGGGTTCCCTTTTTTCTACAACCTCACCAGCATTTGCTACTTGTTGATTTATTAATGATGGCCATTCTGACCAGTGTGAAATGGTATGTCATTGTGGTTTTAATTTGCATCTCCCTGATGGCTAATGATGTTGAGCATTTTTTCATGTGCCTATGGACCCTCTGTATGTCCTCCTTGGAGAAGTATCTGTTCATGTCCTTTGCCCATTTTTTAATTGGATTGCTTGTCTTCCTGGTGTGGAGTCGTGTATGTTCTTTATGTATTTTGGAGATCAAACCCTTGTCCAAGGTATCATTGGCAAATATGTTTTCCCATACGGTTGATTCCCTTTTCATTTTTCTGATGTTTTCTTTAGCCATGCGGAAGCGTTTTAGTTTGATGTAGTCCCATTTGTTTATTTCCTTTATATCCTTTGCTCTAGGGGATGCTATCAAAGAAAATATTGCTGTGTGGAATATCTGAAATTTTCCTGCCTGTGTTTTCCTCTAGGACTTTTATGGTATCACGACTTATATTTAAGTCATTTATCAATCTTGAGTTTATTTCAGTGTATGGTGTAAGTTTGTGGTCTAGTCTTTTTGCATGTATTTGTCCAGACCTCCCAACACCATTTATTGAAGAGGTTATTTGTACTCCCTTTTATGTTCCTGCCCCCTTTGTCAAATATTAGCGGGCTGTATTCACATGGGTTTATTTCTGGGCTCTCTATCCTGTGCCATTGGTCTATGTGTCTGTTCTTATGCCAGTATTGGGCTGTTTTGATGACAGTGGCCTTTAAATATAGTTTGATATCAAGTATTGTGATACCTCCTACCTTGTTCTTCTTTCTCAAAATTGCTGAGGCTATTCAGGGTTGTTTATGGTTCCATATAAATTTTTAAATGCTTTATTTATTTGCTTCCAGAATTTAGGCTCTGTTGGGGCAGGGACCTTCGTATGCACTGCTGCAAGCCCAGCACCTAGAATGGTACACGGCACACGTCAGATGTTTTATAAGTTGTTAAATTAATGAATCAGATTGATTTTTCAAGATACTGCGAGTATTGTCTGAACTAATTAGGAGTAAGAGTTGATGGCAAAAGATAGTGGTAACATGTAAAGAAGTATATGCATAGAGAAACAGAAGGTATATTTAAGGCTCAGTTATAATTTAGATGTAGGTGGCAAAGAAGAGGAGGCATCAAAAATTACTTCCAAATTTCTGAATGAGCTCCTGGGTGAAATGCTTGGACAAGGAATGCAGTGTAATGTGAAAGAGTACAGAGGTTCAGCCTTACCACCTCTGTCACTGACATTGTGACCTTGGTCAAATAGCTTAATTTCTGCATGTCTTGATTTTACAATCTGTGAAGTGGAGGATATGATTGGTACCTACTCTGTAGACTGTTGTGGGGATTAATGAAAGGCATTTAAAACAGTGACTCTTAACATTAAAAAAGTACTAGGGTAGTTAGTTACTATGGGACAGAGTAGAAGACACATTTAAAGGGAGGAGCTCAGTTCAGTCTTGTGATTGTTGAGTTTTGAGTGCCATGAGACATCCAAGTGGATATGCTAAGAGCATTTGTAGTATATGAATTTAGATCTCAGAAGAGGTTTGAGTTAGAGATAGAAACCTGGGAATCATCTGAATATGGGTCCTGGAATTCATTAAGGATGTTTGGCACCAAACTCCAGGGGACACAAGCACATAGTAGCAGGGGAGGGGGACTGAGAAGGATGGTCAAGAGGAGGAGCCATGGGAAGTTGTATCATTGCTTCTCCTTTGAACTCAAGGAACCTGAGGAACATCCCGATAGACTGCTCCTCCAGCCCAGGCAGCACAGGTGGATGCAGTGGTCTTTGCAAATGTTGAAGGCTAACCTCATCTCACTTCCACTTAACATCCTTCAGTGACTACCTAAATCACTCATTTCTGAGTGGAACCTTCGTAGCCTGTCATTTAAGGCACTTCCCCTTCTTACTCAAACACATATACCTCTCTGGTCTCCTCCATAGTGCATCAAATATGTCACATTTTCTCTTCCTGTAGGTGTTCCATCTGCCTTCATTGCCCTTCCTCCTGCTTATCCACAAGGCACACTGTGGATAGACCTGCCAGAGTGAGCTCCTAGGAGCCTCTCCTCTACCCCCGTGGAATCTCCTTTGCTTTCCAGAGGAAAACTTATAGATCTTGTTGTATTTGTTAATTTTGTTTCCTGACCTGCTCCCTTAGCCACAAGCTCCTTGAGGGAATGCTGTTTTTCATTGGATATTGGGTGTCATGTCCAATGCTTGCCATAGTGCACACACCAAATGTTTGTGGAACTAAAGAATGGTTAAAAAGTGGATCCCACTAACTTCTTAAAACTCCATATCACCATTTCCTATTCACTCAGACAATCCAGAAAAAATTTAATATACGCTAGATCCTTGTGCAAGTGTTACAGATTATTGTAGAAATCTGTGCATAACATAGTTTTGTATAATCATAATTAGCAAGTTGGTTCACTTCTGAGGTTGAGATTGATATGTTTTATATGTCTCTCGATTTACACTGGTTTAATTCTCATGTGTACATTCTAGCACTTTGACAAGTGGTTTGGAGGTGGAAAACAGTCCTTGTATTCTTGGTACCTTTTGTCGTGATACAAAAGACACATAAATCAAGGCTGGAGAATGAAGCCTTCAAGTCTGGTAATTGTTTAATCCCAGATGAGCTTCAATATAATATTTGGCTTTGAAACTGTCTATGTGGTGATAATACTTCACTACTTTTTAGGGAGCTTGGATTTTCTTAATTGAACTGAGTAGCTGCATTAGATTATCTGCTTTATTTCATTTATACTTTAAAATTTATATTTTTTGCTGGGGATTAGAAAGGGCATTTAGAAATTTTATTGCAAACAAGAGGAAAGTTATATCCCTTTTTGTCAGATGCACCATTTCAGGTTTAATAAATAGAATTGTATAATGGCAAAAAATGATGGTTGTGTCTGTGCAACATGACAGCATCAGCTATCAGTCAAACCAGGAATTTTTCTACCCCATCAAAAGTGACCCATTTTTGGATCAGAGTGAATAGAAGCATTGGAGTCTAGTCCAAATTCTGGGCTCAGATGTTTATCATCTGAGAATCATCAGATAATGATGAGTCATTAGCATTATAATGATGAGTTCCAAGGATGGCATCTAGGACCCCATATCTGAAATGGCACCTCATATTTGGTGGTAATATGGTTGTTATTGTGACTCATGGCAGAAGACGATGATATTACTAGAAAAACATATTTGGAAGTGGTATCATGTGGTCATCAGAAAGAAACGGGTGATTCTAGTAATTGGACTTGTACAGGTTTGTAGATCTTTTCCCACTCATTTCATTCATCTATTAAAGGTAGGTGTTATCAAGTTCAAAGACTAGTTCTAGCGACATTGGTAGACAGAACTAGATCTATCTTGGTTCAGGTTTACTCTATTTTACATGTTTCCTTATTTTTGAGAAATTATTCCATTTTATTTTTGCCTCTGACTCTTTCACTATTTTACTTTTGCTGTTTTTTGTAAGATGTGAGAATGAGAAATTCTGTCTAACCTAAGGGACACAGACAAAATATAGACCATAAAAGAGATCCTTCAAAGCAAATTATCTCAAAATAGTAAAGTATCCCACAAAAATCAAAATTTAAATTCCTGATTTAAAAAAATATATATGATTTTTCTGACTTTTACATATATAATTAGATATATGTAACACACATTTAGGTCTATCTAGTATTGTAGAAATTTTACATTTTTTTATAAAACAATCTATTCTAAAAGATTTGCAGTGGTCTACATACTTGGTCCAAATAACCATGCACTTATTTCAGCGGTATATGAAGCATACTAAGAAATTACCTAAAACTTTTGCTTCTTTAAAAGCATCTACAAATTATCATCACTGGTAGTGGCAGTCGATTTTACCTAGAAACAGTAAAAATTATTTGCCTGATTGAAAATATATCACATAAAACTGGATGTTTCCAGCTAGAATTATGTGTTATTGGGTAAAGTAAATGATTTTAAAATCGATTAGCCCTGCGGAAAAGGCAAAGTCACAGGCCATGAGAATTTGAATAGGTGTGTTGAATAGATAGTGATGTGAAAAATGTGAGGATATTTATATTTAAATGAAAAAAGCTAGGCAAGAATCCAGCTGCTTGATAACTCTATGTGAATTTGGTATTAATAGTGTTCCCTAAACCACTAGTAAGACATTTTTTTTTTAAGATTTAAGATTGTGTAAGTGCTTTGTACCTAAAACTGATAGAAGTAATTGGTAAACTGGTTAATAAACTGCACTTGGAAGTGAATGGGAATTTCAGGCTAGAAAATGTAGTCTGGGTAAGTAATCCTACAAGTCAGCAGAGTTCCTTTTACAGAGAGAAACAAAGATAGGAGTAATTAATGACCCTGACTCTGTGCCAGAAAGCTTTCTTCTGACAACTCCAACTTAATTAAAACTTAAGACATTT
>NW_026555321.1:69730000-69805000 GCF_021234165.1 Pteronotus mesoamericanus | reverse complement strand
GTCCCTTGCTAATGCTCCTTGGTTTAGCAGTTTTTATTCATTAGAATGGAAATTTTTTTTCTAATTTCTTTTTAACTGTTGGCTCTTATCTTGCCTTTTCCAGCTATATTTTGGCTAAATGCCAAACCATTGTAAAAGCATGTAGGACTAAACCTTGTAAAGGCACTTTACTGATTTTCAAAGAGATAAGAACAGATATTATGAGTTTCAGAACTACTTTTTGTTGATATAGGTAAAGGTTACCAGTACTGGGGAGGAAAGAGCACAACTCCTGGGCAGTCAACTGGCAGCCATCAGCAGTGGTGTCCTGTGAAAGCCTTGCATCAGTCAGTCCTATTTTCTCTCCTTCCAATTTGAAGTGGGAGACATTCATATTACATTTCTTAAGTAACCAGAGTTGGTTTTACAATAATACAAAGTATTTCTTTAGTGGGATAGGGCCCTTACAAGTCCTTGGTTACCTATTTCTGGCTGGTTTGTTAACAGCTAAAAATTGTGCCGACAGAGGTAAATGGTTAGCATATCAACTATATGCTTGGGCCAGTAATTGATGTGTGTGAGTATTTGCTGATTGGGTAAGTTGTATGGTTGAGGTTAATTGATTACTTTATGACACCTCTTTTTGCTAAGATCTGTTGAATTGCGATTTTTACTTTTTATGTAGTGTTAGAAACAGGAGATGTCTGTTCAGAAGTTTTGTTTTGTTTGTTCTTTAGGGTAGATTTCACCTCCAATTTTATTTGAAGGGTGAATCCTTTTAAATAAATCCACATATAATTAGTTCCTCATTTTTATCTTTCTAATGGGTGAAATATAATAGCAAATACCAATTACATGTTTAACAAATTAAGTCCCGTTGGAACACAAAAGGAGTTAAGTTTTCTTTAAGACCATTTTCTTACATGGGTCAGGAGATGGTGTCTTCGAATGATGACATAGCCAGTCAACATGGTGGAAAATTGATATTTAGAATGAGTAAACAGAAAAAACAACAAACCTGGTGGTTAGACCTTTGCTGTTCACTTGATTGTGTTTGCACTGTGTGTACATAATTCGTGTGAAAGGTTTTTTTGACCTATTAATTTTTTATCACTATGTGGGATATGCCTTAAACATAAGCATTTGCCTTGGCATCAACTCTAAGCTGACTTCCAGTGGTATTTAAATGTGTGACTATAAAATATTTCTGCTGGCATTTCCTTACTAGTTAGCAGCTGTTACAACAGCCTCCAAACATCTATTAAGTAAAGAGAGATTTGTTTGGTAACATATATTACTAGGAAAGTGATCACAAGGCCAGGAGTAAAAGTTTTAGGTGGATTCAAGTACCTTGGTTCCTAACTGGAAAATTGTATAAACAGACAGATTTCCAATAGCACGTTAGCCTCCAGTTGAATTCCATAAAGTATATTGAGTGTAGCTTAACATGTTTAATTTCAGACATCACCAACAGTAATCAGATAGGGATTTCAGAAAACAATTTATTCCATTTCAATGGAATTTCCATTTTATTAGCTGTAATTTCAAATATGTAAATGGTAGCCAAAGCTGGATATGATGCCTCAGTTAAGAAGGTTTTTTGTGTTTTTTTTTTCCCCATTTTTTCTTCTAGCATCTTCTTGCCAAATCTTCTGGAGCGCTTGTAATTTCCTCTGTACAGAGCCCAACAGGCTCATCAGCAGCAGAAGGTAAAAATAATAGATGTGAGGAATTTCTGGAGATTTATGAGGTTTAGTTTTTTGAAATGCGCACTCTGTCTGGCTATGCTAGGACACAGCCACATGTGGACTCTATGAATTGAGAATGTTATAAATGGGGCATCACTTACCCCTTGTTAAGAATACGGTTTAGGAACAAAAGATGTTTTCTGTGAGAGTATTTAAAGATTACTGACTTCTGAATGATGGCAATGCAGTGGAGATGAAAAGACACAATGAATACTTAAAACCTTAAATTTTTAATCTTGGAATTTGATATAGATTCATTTCCCCTTGGTTTAAATATATTAAATTTTTATCTTTCTGTACCTTCTTAAACTTCTCTGCTTTCTGTGTACAATATTGTGGAAAAAACTAGATATATCTGTACAAAATATCCCAGCAATATCAGACAGCTTCTAATGAAGACTATTGACATCACTGATAATCAGCATGAAGTACTGCCAGAAAGGAAATTAAAAAGTACAAGCCATTATCCTAAAGACCATCTGTTTATGAAAATAGTTAATTTCACATCACTTTGTTGGGCCTAAAACTGACTCCTGGTGAAAGACATAATATGCCTTTCTCATAATCTTGATAGTTTCATCATTTGTGAAAATGATCCTTTAACTTTTTCAGGGACTTAGCTCTATCGATATTAATTAATCAGCTTTAATGCTATAAACATCTCAAGCACTCGAGTGCAGTTACTCTTCTGTGCCAAGCATTTGTCTACGTCTTTTTTTTTTTTTTGCATATGTCTTGCTAGAAGAGGCTAGCACAGCATCAGGTGAAGAGCCTCTTAGTCCTGCCTGTGTTTACCAATGGGGTTGACTGATGGAAGGGCTTATAATCGTGGATGCAGTTTGGTCATGGTCTCACAAAATGGCATCATCCTCAAGACTTGGATACATGATAGCATGGATCTTATGGAGTTAATTATTACTAAGAACATCACTTTAACCTGAATCACCCTCCAGAGTACAGGGAAGGGGAGAAAGTTAGTCTCCTATCAAAGGCATGATTTAATAAAAGGTTGCCTGGCTTTGGAGATGAACAAACCACACTTAAAGTGTTGTGCACGATGCATTTAAAACCCAAAGAACTTTGCTTGGTTGTTTTGTGATTTTTGTTTCCTCTAAATGATAGTGCTCCCAATAATAGCCTAATTACTAAAATTGAAATACCAACCATTTAAATATAAGCTTTCGAAGAATAACAGGTCCTAGTGTTTTGTTTTGTTTTAAATACTGATTTCTTTATATCTCTCCCCCTTCACTGATAACGTGAGGTTAGACTAAGGTGGAAGAAAGTGAATGTTTCATTTTGCTGCATTCTTTAAATATGTGTGTATCTTAAAAGCATTGGAGTATCTTTGAGAATAATAGTAAAGGTAAACATATTTCAAAACAGTGTATAAACTAGACATCATTGGAAAACAACATTTAATTATTAATGAAACCAAGATAGTGCCTTGAAAGGAAGATAAGCTTTTGTTTAGTTTTGTGTTTTTAAAACAGAGTAAATAATGACCTTTTTACCATAACCCAATTCATATAGCATTCTAATTCTCCACATGGTAAAATACACATAAATATGTTAAAATTTTTAAACAAATTAAGCAATTTGGTATTTCCCATTTTTGTAAGCTTTCTGTGTGTTTCTCACCTGTGGTTATTTTGCTGGCAAGAATCCGGCCTAGTAATTTCCCATTGTCTATGAAAATCATGTGTAGAAGATAAATGAATACAATGGTGTTAATCCAGCTTTTTAAAATAATCAGTCTCCTATGCATATAGTATTTATGTTCTTGTCTGTGCTGGAATTTCTTTTTCTATAATCATTCTCTATCTACTAAATTTATTTTTTGACAAATGAGATTGGATTACTAAGTCATAGCTGTGTATGCCAGTTGATGTATTGTGGTAGGATTGATAATTCTTAAAAGCCCAGTACTGTTTGGGGGTTAAATTTTTTTAGATATGAAAAAAATAAGACTACCTCCTAGATTTTTTTTTCATTTCTGTTATCTAAGTTTTACCAGGTTTAGACTAGTTATTGACTCAGTAAATGTAAAAGTATATTTGATATGTTGTCAATATTAATGTGGATATCAGACCAACACTGGTCCCTAATGTATATAAGAGCAAGTATTTTTTACCTTGATACAGAAAGGCAGTCATGTGTGAGATTTAATATACATCCTAATCTGTCTTGTCATTGCTGTAGCCATGGGTGATGTGCTAATGCGTGGGTCGCCATTTTCTTTTTCTCCTTACACAGTAGAATAGATACCCATGAGTGACAGTCAAGTTTCTGCACTCAGTAATTATTCTGAGGACAGTTAGAAATACTGCAGAGTTACATTTAGACTTATTTAAGCATCCAAACAGCATGTCATTAACAAAAACAACCTTCGAAAGTTCATTATTAAGCATACTGAGAATTTTTCTTCCAAAAATAGAAAACATTTTTAAAACATTTTTACTATGTTTAAATACAAAAAATGTACTAAATTGGCTTGAGTTCTTTCTTTTTCCCGAGATTATTGGCATGTTAATAGAATGTGGCAATACTTTTTCTAATTAGATTATCTTATATTCTTTTACTTGATCAGTGTAGGTGTCATTATAATGACAAAGTTCAACAAAATAAAATATGAAACAGTTAATATTGATTAGATCACTTCATTTCTGATAAATGCAAATATTTAAATTTAGTACTACTTTTTTAAAAAAGTTAGTACTACTTCTTATTCTAAGAAGTATTTTATGAAATTTTAATACCCAAAAAGATAATCCAAACAAACTGATAATTATCAGGACCCAAAATATAATTTTATTTACATAAATTTATAATGGAAAGCCCTGTCTTTTCAGAGTAATTTCCTATAATGAAAAAAATTGTAATGTTTATGAGATTTTATGTATATGGGACAACAACACAGTTGAAATTCTATGTTAATGAAACAGTTTTATGGTATTCCACATGTTTAGAACATGTTCTTTCAATGCTATCTACAGAAACTCAAATAACACTGTATATCATCACTCCAATAGAAATTAAAAGCAGTGGTACAATTTTGGCAGCAGATATTGGTTAGCAAATACTACCTTAGAAATTATCTCATTGGGAAAGGAAAAAATCCCCCTATTTTTAGAATAAATGTTATAAATTTGCTTTCCTACTTAAATTTCCTGCAAGTGGCTCTTCTTTTCTGAGAGGAGTAATATACAGACTAAATTGTTACCTTATGTTTTCATTGGGTAGGTTTGTGACCACTGACAGTTATAATTTACAAAAATTACAATGATTATGGACATTAACATACTTGACAGTGGCTATTATTTTTATTTGAAATGCAAAGACTTTCACTGGGTAGTGGACATTAAGACCTTGTTTATAGATGTCAAGTGAGGTGGAGAATCGAGGATATTGTTCAAAGGTTATTCTAAGGTGGCATGTTTTTCTCAATGTTGTAGATAGTTCAGATGCAGATGGTTATCTAGCCTGAATAGTCTCCAATTTCTTTGTGTTCTTTGCTACTAAACTGACTTTGAGTCTGAATTGGCTCACTGAGAATAATAACAAAAGCAAATATTTGATTGCCCTGATTTCCTCAAGTCTTTTAATTCTCTAACAACATTGTGTTGCAGGTATTATTGTTATTATTATTTTATAGACAAGGAAACTGAGATATAGAATGGTCAAGTCTATTTATGAGTTACACAGCTCCATTTTCCTAGTAATATAGTTGGGATGCGAAAAGTAGTCTGACTCCAGAATCCAGGCTTTTCACTGTTCTCTGGAAAATAATACTTTGTAGGAAAATAAAAGATGTTTGCGGTAGAATTTTAAAAAAGAGAAAACATTTCCATGAAAATCCCCTTCTATTTGCAATCACTGACAAAATTCTGCTTGTCATTCTCTTCCTTTTCAAACTCCACTAGCTAGCGTTTTCATATGGGAAAACTACTAATTACATACAGGACAGTTTCCTTCTGGCATGCAGTGAGACATTGTGGCCATGAATTTTACTTTTTGAGCATTTGGGATAAAGAGATAATGTGAGCTTATAGCATGTAATGCAATGGCAGTTTTTGAGGATATCAGCTTTGATAAGATACAAACAACTCTAGATAGTGGGATATAACAAGGTGCACCAAATGTGTCAAATTTTGAAAGTGTTGCTATTTTAATAATGATGTCTTTTAGCATCTGACATGTATATGGTGTTTTGTTTTAATATGTCCTGGTAACTAAACCCTAAAAACCCAACAATTATATAAAATAATATTCTATCATTCCCCAGCTAAGTTTTTAATACAACTTGTCATAATCATATCATTCTTACAAAAAGTAAAAAAGAATAAAAGACATTAAGTTTCCATAAGTGAGATTCTAAGCAAGGATCCTTCCTTGCAATTTGAAATTGGCAAGGGGATGCCATTGTTCACAACATTTTTGAGGGTGGGAGGATCTGGGCTGTTTGTTTACCATGGCGAGGAAAATCTCAAGGCCGGAGATTCATTGACAGCAACCAGTCATAGCATGGTCGTTGTCATTTTCTAGGAAGATCAAACGACCAACATATTTAGTTGCTGTAGAATGATAGTCAAAATCTGTTAATGCAGGATTGTGCAATCTCTCTCTTTTTTTTTTTTTTTTTTGTAAATAGCGTAATCACTTTGTATAAATACACACTATCGAGCCCATGTTTAACTGTTCGGTATTGTTTTCAATTCAGCAAAAATTTCATGACCTCATATTGGCACACTCTTGGGTGAGGTACCAACAAAAAAATACTCTTTATGGTCAAGGAATTTACAATTTAAGGGAAAACTGTGATGAATGTGATCATTGTTATAAGTAAAAACAGAGTGATGAGAACCCAGATAAGTTAGCTAAGGCATAAATATGAATCGAAAAGGATGAGACATACAGGATGAGAAAGACTTGAAATATGGGCAGGATTTCAACAGGAGAAGAAGGAAGTGGCTGGGTAATGATACTGCAGATGAAGTAGAACATGGTGAGTGAAGGCTCCGAGTTTGGAAACCACAGAGTGTGTTGCCGAGGTCAGTAGTGCAGCTTGGCTGAGATTAGGAACAAGACTGGAAAATAGGACTGAAAGTATGAACCTGGCTTAGGAAAAGGGAATTAATGATCACTACTAATAATGAGGAGGATATTGATGATAGCAGACTTTACTAAACAGTTTACATGCCAAAAACTATTTTAAACAATTTCTACATCTAAGCTCAATTTTTTCTCACAGGAATGGTAACCAAGCAATACCATTATATTCCTTGTTTTACAAATGAGGACATTAAGAGCACATCCATGTTAAATAAGCTACCCAAATTTACACCAGTAGTATATATCAGAGATCAAGGAAGTCTAAGCAGTTTGGAATCATACTATTAAGAGAAAACATTACGTTGGATAGTAACATGGTCTTCCCTACTTAGGAGACTGTACTTCTTCCTTGTTTCCTTCCCAAAATGAACCACGTGCTCATACTGTTTTCATACCATTCATGTGTGTTGGTCCTATTTCCAGAAGCTCCATTACTTTTCTTAATAATCCTTTGTATCTTTCTATAGACCAGCATTCATTCCCCCTTTCTATAACTGCAACCTGTACTGATACACATCCCTCACCAGTGACCTTCTCTGACAGTGCTGTATCACACAACTCAGCACTCCAGTACATATTGAATTTTGTTCTTGATTATTACTGCATCTATTCTAGTCTTATCTCTTGGCTCTCAGTCTAGATTCTAATATCTTTGAATATATCTTCTACATCTTTTGTGTTGTCCATAGTGTCCAATTTATTGTAGGAACTCAGGTTAATTAACACTAATGACTTCTGGGTTAGTTCTGATCAGGACACTGAAATGCCATTTTTGGGTATATGGAGACATATTACAGCTGACTAGTTGAAAATTGAATTTCTCCCAAATTAATTCTGCCCAAAGTCACTTATCAGGAGGATATCTATCAAATTGAGTGTTCTCATTTTGTTATCAAGAGCCAAATTTTTGGATCTTTGTATTAAAGGAAAACATAAATATTCACCATGAGTCTCTGGGGTTTGGACCATACTAAGTAAATTGTTGAACCTGATCGTTATTACCATGATGCTTATTGTTTTGATTGAACTGATAATATTATTTTAGCATACTGTCAACATTTTCTTGTGGATTAAATTGGATAGTCCAATAAAATAATGAATAAAAACTTATTTCATACCAGGTTGTTTTATATTCTGGAAAATTAAAGATCAAAGTATTTATTTGTCATTTGTGGGTCGAAAAAGAAATGAGCTGACAATATTAAGTCACTTCCATTATTACTTAGCTGCTGGCTCATGTTAGACTAAACTGACACATGATTGTAAAAGCCCTCAAAAGAGCAATCAAATGTTTTGGCCAAAACCCATTCCTGGATGAGTAGGAATTAATAGCAAGGAGAGCACCAACAGACTGTTTTGACTGTCTACAAGATGGTAAACAAAGATTTTGGCTAAATTCCACCTTTTGATTATGACATAATAGAGTAATTTGAAAGGAACATTTGTATGAAGTGCTCTAATAGAGAATCATAGAACAAAATTACCAAGGATAATGAGTGAGCCTTAGACTGTATCTGTGTTTTGCCAAGGCAATATTTTGTCAGGATATAAATATGTGCATCTCATGGTAGGCAATTGTTTTCAGCTTTCTGCATTAATAAAGATAACCAAATGACTGCAGAATCTCATTTTCACTTTGTGCTGTGAAGACAGTATGCTTAGCATTTAACCAGTTTAAATTGATTTATACAGTCAAAGTAAGCATTTCAAGACCCACAGAGATCTATGGGTCAGGATCATCTTGTTTATTCATCTCCATTAATCAAATTAGTTAGATAATTACCAAATCTCCATTTCAATTTGTGGATTTGAGATCTGAATTATCTTGATTTGTTTGTGCAGGGTTTTAAAAGTTTAATTTCTACGCTATTAATGGAACTGAAAATAGTGTTAAATTATTTTAGAAATAATAGACCGTTCCATTAGTGTCTTACTGGAATGTCATAGAACTATGTAAATATATGTAAACATATGCATTTGGGAAAAAAATAAATTTTCAAATTCTAATGCACAACTGCATCTTCTGAGACATTACAGTTTACTATGTAAACAAGCATTGGGATTTCACTTAAAATGTATAATACTTGCTTGACTTTGTTTCGGATCTGATTTCATATGATATGATAGCAACTTATCAAAGATTCTCTTCCTCTTTACTGTGTAATTTATGTCAAAATATCTGAAATGTTTAATTGATGCCAGGAGAATTTTTCTATATATCTGAATGTATTTTTGTAAGTTATTTGTATCAAATTAGGTGGTTGAAAAAGTAAAATTTACAATAAAAGTTGTCTAAGGCTTTTTATAATGATAGTAATTTATTGATTGCCACTCTGTCAGGCACTGTGATGTAATTTAAATGTATTAACTCTCCTAATTTCATCACAGACATATTGAGGGGAAAAATATTACTGTCTCTGAATTTTTTCTTAGGAAACAGAGGCTTAGATTTTTAAATAATCTAACAAAGTCACACAGTTGAGAAATAATGAAGCTAGGGATTTTATCCCAAATGACTCCTGCATTCTTAATTGTTATCAAGTGTGACAATTACGATTAAAATGATATTATTGAAAGGTTAACAAACAAAAGTATTCAAATATTTAAAAGGCAGGGTCTTCATTGGAAATATAACATTTTCTAAACTTTTCCATGTAAGGAGACAATTAGCTTGAGTTAAAACTTTGATACGCAGGTTTAAAACTAGAGCACCGACACATTTAATTCTCTACTAATGAATCAGGTTTTGTCTCCTGTAAAAGGAATACATCTTTGGTTCCAAGTTATGGGAGCTTATTGAACAAATATAATTAGTTGTCTTTCTCTTGGCTAGTTGGTATTTTTGGGGTAACGTAAAGTACAGCCCCATTTAAAATTCTGCAGCATATTTCCCCAGTGGGAGTAGCTCAGTTACAGAAGCTTGCTACCTTTCACATTCCCAGGGGTGAAGTCTGCATTCCCATCCAGCCTTGTGTGAGCACCAGAGGATGGATTACTGGGTCTGCCTTGGTTGAGTAACAGCCACTCAACCAGAGAAGAATTTTTAAAGGGGCCGGAAGGCCTGTGACTTGTAGGTTTTTTGTTTTTTGTTTTCGGTTGACTCTTTCATACCACAACTCTTAATGCAAAATTTTCAGAGAGTTTATTTGCTTAATATTTTATTCCAACTGGCTAAAACATAGACAAGTCAGAAACAGATGGAAAATATTTGGTTAAACAGTGAACAAAAGATTCCCCACTTTATGAGCAAAATTAAGTCTTTGTTATTAATTGGTATATTTTTCAATCAGCCAGGTATTTGTCTGAATTTCAAGAGTTGTGAGAATCTTATTTTATAAATTCTTTCTTCAATTGTTATGCAAATCATTTGGTTGCTGCCTTCAGTCACTTTAGGTGTCTTTTCCTCACGGTCACAATTTATGTGGGGGCCTCAAACATGAGCGATTTCAAAGATAACCATTAGTTCAATGTATTTAAATAAATTAGGGGGAAAATTCTCTTGCCATTCTTATGTTATAATGTAGAAATTCTGGGTTCTAATATAAAAAACTTTACATAAATGGAGGCATTTACATAGAGCTTAATAACATAAGTAATATTATCTCCACAGTTTCATAACAAAATTGAGAACATATTTTTATGTCGGCAGATATTTTTATTACATTTCAATGTTGGGACATTTCATTCTTTGTATCAAATATTAAACTTATCTAAAGAAGACAGAAAAAATAAGAAAAATCAGGCCACTATATGACTACATAGGAAACAGGATTTTAATCTCTCAGTCTTAATATTAACTGAAGAAAATCATCCCATATCTCTGAGATTCTGTTTCCTCATCTGTACCATGAAGGTTGTGATGTAAATGATCTCTAACCTCTAAAATTCTATAATTAGTTATATTTTACTTGGATATAGCAATGTATGAGATTCAGTGTATATTCAAGTTGTATATTATAAAGTATCATTTACACAAAACCTGACACCACTTAATATATAGCATATTGTATATAAAAATGCATTATGATTTTAATGTCTACCTTTGAACTATATTACCATTGAAACTTTAAATCCACAGATATAATTTTCAAATTCGAGTTGTATTTTTTCAGAAGAGTTTTGAACTTGGTTATGAAGGTATGCCTTATATATTCATTTGCCCAGGAAGAAGTTTTTAGAATCAGCTACAAATACTACTTCCCAAACAGAATGCTGTATGTGATTTTTGTAGCATAAAGGTGACAAGAAATCTTGTGATAAATACAGTGTCAATTCATGGTGTGCAGGTGTGTCACTGAAGGGGCAGGGGATAAGAAGAAAGCAAGGAGCAGATTAGAGCCAACAGGCTCTACATTTTTGAAGTAATTAGTAAGCTGTGCAGGTGTCTATTAAAACTAACTGACAATAAATCTCGAGGTTCTCTTTTGAATATTGCTTTGGTTTCCCAAGTTCCATGCCTCTAGGGGCAAAAGAAAATTACTTCAAGATTAATTATCACAATGACTTATTCCCAATAAGAAATTTAACAGTGTTCTCTTTATTTGAATTTATTATTTGGTTATTATTAATACAACAAATCATCAAGATTATGGTTTAATTATTCTGAAAGACCAGTAGAAAAGATATTTTTTTTGATGAAAAGAAAGTCCACCTCAGAGCAGTCCTTAAGCAAAGAGCTCCTTAGCTGTCACATGTTATTTTTCATAGGCATGCCCAATGCAGGTTTCTTCTCCACCACATTTCAGAAGTACTGAGGCAGTGACAAGGTGGCCAGAGCTCTATTGTCTACAGACTCTTAGGTAGAGTAACTAATTGCAGGTACACTTAGACACAGAGTGACATTCCTCCTGGCTTCTCCACCTGCCCTTTTTTGACACTGCTGCCATTCACTGTCATTTTCCTCTAAATATCTGGTGAATCTGAAAGGCCATTCTACATCACATCATTTCAGATTAGGGGCAGTCCCTTTGAGTTGAACACTGTTTAGGTGTCAGAAAGAAGTCCCTGACCTCTCTGGAAGCATGTTGCCACGGGGCCTCAATTAACATTGACTCTAGCCATTACCGAGGCCAGCACTAAGGAAAAGGCATCATTTCTCTTCTAGGAAGTCAGCATCTGACCTGGTAACTTGTCCAGACTCGCAAGACACTGTCACCACACAGTGACAATGGCACTTTCCCACTGCTTCTGCCTCACATGAAGCCTAGCATGAGAAGGAATTCTGGTTCCCTACCAAGGACCATTTTAGAGTTTCCACTGCCTTCTGTTAGGGCTGAGGTAGTGGGTGCCTTAAGAAAAAAGATGGTGGGCATGTAGATTTTTCTAAGATACATGAACTTCAAATTCTTTTCAGTCATCCAGTGTGTGCTTGTGTTTGTATTTGGTAATCTCTGAAATAAACTTTTAAAGAGAGTTTTCTTACTGCAAGAAGAGTTTTTAAAAGCAGAATGAAGTATTTCGATATTAAAAATACCTATTTGATTTCAAGCTATAAGCAGAGTGAAATCTTTACTGCAAATGCATCTATTTAAAAAAACAGACTCATTTTAAGAAACATATAGTTTTGTTTTGGCCTTCTATAATTGCAGCAGATGAATTTTGGGAAGCATTTTGACTGCATAAAAATGATGGTAATTTACCCACCTTTTCTAAAATCAGAAGTCCTAAAACACAGTTTAGTTTATTATATTTGCCATTATTGCTGGACTCATGTAAGAGTCACTGTGTAAAACTATTAAAAAGAGGTTGACCTGTAGTTTCATTTTACTCCTTTTACTTCTTTTTCTTTCCTGTCCTTTTTTTCATGTGTTCTCTTCTAAAAAAAGTAATCTTCGGTGTAATAGTAAGATCATCTTTTTGAAGAATCAACAGCATGTTCAAAAAGTAAAAACAATAAATAGGGAAAAGTTGGTTGATTCTTATGAGTATATAAGACTGTTTTGATTAGAAGAACTCTTTAAAAGTCACTGTTGTAGTAATTAGTGCACTCCATTTAAAATTGATCCTCTTCAATAAGGAAACCCGACCTGCTACCCGCTGGAGCCTTTAGTTCTGAGTCATAAACACAACCAGAATTTAAAGTATTTTATGTTTTTATTTTAACAGAACTCTTTTCTCTATTATAGTGATGCCTCTGTTACTTATATTAAAAATACCACATTTCAAAGGTTTAAGGCTCAGCTATAAATATTTATGTGGAACTGAAGTTGGCATGGAAAGACCCCAATTTAAGCATGTCTTTTATTAATATTAAAAGAACTTCTGAGTTGGAAATATGTTTGCACCTCTGCAGCTGGAAGGTTAGGTGTTCTGCCCTGATAAAAGATAAATACATGCATTTTGAAATTTCAGCTGAAAATATACAAGTTGTTTTTGTTGCTGTGTAAGTGGGTGTGCTATCAAATCCTGTTCTCAGAAGATGTTCTCCCATACCTTTTACATATAAAAAGAGATTCTCACATACAGAATCCAAGAAAATGGACTTTGGAGAGGTCTCCTTCATCTACAGCCACACATTTCTCCTGCTACATTATCCCCTGTTGTTAAATTATGAAGTTTGGCCCTTAGAACACACAAACAGCAGTGAGATCAATATACTCTATATACTCCAGATAATAAAACCAAACTGGAAAAATGTTTTACACTGGAGACCGCAAGTGTTCCCTTTCTTTAGTCTTTTAACACTTGCCATTTCTTCAGAACCAAATTTCCAATGTAACCTCTGTGTAGAAGCCATTTACTTAGAATTAAACATATAATAGCTTCATAGTTCTACTTAAAGATAGTGGTTTATAAATATATTTTATGTGATTATGCAGTAGCCAAAAAAGAAATCCTACCAAACTTCTTCAAATCTTATTAAAATGGATAGCAATGGAGAAAGTTGCTGGTCTGTCACGTTTCCTTCTTAGTGGACGAATCAAGCCTGTTGTTTCTAGTTGAAGCCCATCTCAGTAGACATGTTCATGATCCTGCTCTCTCTGGCCCAGCTGTCAGCTTGCTAGGAGAGACTCAAGTTCAAAGCCGCCTCCTCTTCCCCTAGCAATCATATTAGCAGTCCCTTCAAGTCTGAGGGAAAACGGGAGACAAGATGCAACCCAGCTGTTAAGTTAATTATTTGCTGTAATTACTCCTTATAACAGAGGAACAAAATAATTAAATACATATCAATGAAAATCTGAGTTTGGAAAATAAACTCTTTCATTTGACCGGGTAGAAAAAAGTAGAGTTGCTTCTACAGAAAGGAAGAACCTCTCATTTTAAGCCTTCTTCATCTTTACAACAAAAGTAGTTGAAGTATTGAAATAAGCATTGGTCACTGCCTTCCTTCTGAGTCCTCCCAGGTTGTTTAACCTTTGATGCTTTTGTTAGTTTGAAAGGCTGCTGTTCAGTTTTTACGGAATACACACCAAGGGCTGTCTGAGGCACCATGGGGAAAACTGATAAAACTGCAAGTTTTACCCAGGCAATAAAACCTTTAGAAAAGGAAGTACTCAAAGATTGGGTTGTGGAATGGGAAAGGTACTTGAGGATTTTCCGTGGGAGCTTGAACAGAAGGTAAATGTGAATTTATATAGGGGATATTTGGGAATGGTTGTGGAATGACCCAAGTTTGAGAGCCTAAATTTTAATGGTTTGGTAAGGTAGGCAAGCATCTCCATTGACTTAAGGCGAAGGCTTATATCAGGAAGTGATGAAAATGATTTAAAAGTACAGAAATATTTATAGAAATTACATCACTTTAGATAAGACATAGCTGAATATTACATATATAATTATATTTATAGAATTTACATTATTTTACAATAGTGAACAGTCTTTACAATAGTGAGAGTCTCCCACTCTCTCTTTTTATGCACACAAACACACACACACACACTTACCATGAATTGGGTTTTTCTTTTTACTATAGTATGATTTAGAGGATGCTAATTTTCTAGAAAACTGGTATAACAATAAAATCCATAGTTTTGATCCTTTGTTATAGGTGTATTATCTCGAAGGTATCAAAACCTGTCCTTGGGGCTTTCAAATGTGTGCCAGAATGAGTCTTGTATTTTTAATTCCCATGATTCCCTGGTTTTCAGCTGGGGGTTAAATGTTGGAGATGAGCAGCAACGTGGTTAAACAAATACACGTAATACTTCAGTGGTCTAGAGCTGCCTGGAAGAGGTGGAACCAACTGTAATTGTCTAACCACATCACCCTGGAGAGTTAAAAACCAGAGCTCTGAGTAGGTCTGAAAACTCAGTGTTCAATTTCTTATTTGCAGCTTTTCAAGGAAGAGTTATTGTTACTCCTCCTGGTAATGTGTCTGTAACTAGGCAGACTGTTCCACCACACTGTAAAGCATTATAAATATAGACTTTCCAACCCCCATTTTCTGATTTCCCACCCTACCCATCTTTTTCTTAGGACTCCGTGCACTGGTTGATTGAATGGTTTCTAACAAAGGCTACTATGTCTAAGGTATAGACGATGTATAACTGTCTTGATAACATTGGGAAAAAAGATTGGTTCTCTTCTAATTTCTAGTGGCTGCATCTAGGGCTCTTTCATGAGATAGCAACCAGATCACTGTGACCTCAGCCTCTCTAGCTTTTAGGTGGGTGCCAAGACCTCAGCCAGGCCGCAATTGTTGACATATATTCAATCCATCTGTGTCTTCTGCACGTGGCTTGTCGTAGGAATCTATATATACAAGTGCTTTTACACAATTTGCTCAAGTCTGGAAGTTGGAAACTCACTATGTTGGGCCTAATGCATCACTATTGAAATGACTGTTTCCAGACTCAGTGTTGTGATTTATTTAGAATATAATTGATCTCTCTGATAATTAAGCATTTTTAGAAAATGACTGATAAATCTAAAGTGTGACTGCATTTATATAACATAAGAGCAGGACATAAACAACCCAGAATCTGCAACTGCAGAATAAACATAAAGCTCCTGTTCTACACGTGGGCTTCAATACAGGCTTTCAGTAATATTACATGTTACAATGCAAGTGAACAATTCTAATTATATATGTCATAACCCGTAGTGTTGTTTTGTCTATAAATGGTATATTTTCTCAAAGTTACAGATCAGTTTTAAGAAACATCTAGTTTTAAGCAATATTTAGTCAGGGTTTTTTTTTTTTGCTTACTTTAATCACCTTGTTCTGCTAAACAAGCTATGGAATTGATGGCTGCTGTAGATTGGATGTAGCATTACCTAATCTTCACTAAATGTAGGAAGCTTTTCAGATTTAGAGAGGTGGCAGAAAGTGTCTCATAATGATGCTGCTGGGAATTCAGGCTCAATACTGTGGTCAGTGTAAAAGTGATGTAAGTATAAGAGCTATTTTATTATAAGCCTGTCAGTTTTGCTAAATGGTTGACCTGATGTATTTGTGGAGTTTGTGTGTGTGTGTGTGTGTGCGGGCACGCACGCGTGCATGTGTGTGTGCTCAGTATTAACTTCTATTAACAATAGTGTTGTGTTGCCACTTTTGTATAATAGGAAGCTGGTATTGGAACTTTAAAAATTTACAGATGAAAGAGAACCTGGCAGCATAGAATAGAAAGAGGATTGCATTAGGAATTCAATACAGAAGAAGGGTACACGAATCATTACTAAAACAGATATAAACGTGACCTTCACCGTGGTTCACCAATTATCCTAGTCCACACTATGGTGTATGTATCATGAGTTTCCTTTTTTCTCTTTGTTTTCATTTTTATCTGGGTACTTCACTGGTGAGTAATTGCTAAAGGGGGCCCATTATGCAAGGCCAGCATTCAGTTTGCAAGTGAATTTGCTTGTAGCTATTGCCACATTTGAACCTCACTAATGTATGTAAATTAAAAACTCTGGTATTTGGAATTGCTCCTGTTTGAAATAAAAACAGAATCTGATCATTACAATCTGCAAGCCAGGTATTATCACTGGACTAGTGAGCCGCTGATGATAAATTGTACCGAATAGCTTGTGGATAGAATATTTTATCTTAGTTCTCTATCACACAGCACTGCATAAAATAAGAATGATTCATCAAGCATGAGAGCTGCTGGTTTATGAAATTCATTGCTCACGGCAAGTATATTTTTTAAAATTCAAAAGACAAAGCAACTCACAAGGGTTATTTAGTAATCAGTGTGACTTACTTGTAGGTATAAACCTTAGTGAGAAGGAATTAAAAATACATTTGCTGTACAGAAAGCATTATTGCAATAGGGGGATGTAATTTGACTACATCCTGTAAAAGAGCCTCACTTTGACCACGTTTATTTGGATGCCACCTTATTTTTTGCAAATCAAAACTGCATAATCCTTCATAATGGAATCATACATTGACTAAGAAGGTGTCAAACTCAGAGCAGACACATTTGCACCATCCACTCCCCTCCATCCTGTGGCCTGCAGAGGAAATTTTGTTTATCCAAAAGAACATGTAAAGAGGGGAGGAACCATATAAAGTCATCTTTCTTTCATATTTACAATAAGAATGTTTCATTTCTTCTTGTGTATTGATGTCCCAAGGCAATGTTCCAAATGAAAAGATAATAACTTATGAAGAAGTGTCAAAAACTAATTAAGTTTTGTAACTTGTTTTTCCCTCGCATGGGGTATATTTTTCATCACACTGTCCAGTCACATGCTGAGATTCTTGCTAACATTATCACATGCCAGTCACACCAAGTCTCAGTGGTGCCTCTCCTTCTGTCATTATTTTCAGCATCAATTAATTTTCTTCTGACCTCGTCTTTAGAGAATGTACCAGAGACTTATCAGCACATGCTTTGCAGTCTATTTTGAAGGCATTAGGCCACGGTGTGCATTCAGAAATGGAGTCAGCCAAACATTATATTTTCTCACCTGCAGGGTTGCCTAGTAACCTGAATTAAGGATTTTCCCCAAGCCTTCCAGACAAATAAACACATGGGAAGGCAGGTTAACCCAGGTGGGAGAGTGGGACCTATTGAGGGAGATCAGAATTTTGAAGGAGCCAGTAGAAAGCAAAAATCCTCATCAGTGTTCATTTGACTGTGGAAACAGTTTCCATAACTAAATAAATCTGTTTCCCTGGGCAAAGAGAACACTCAGAAACAGGGTCCTCTCTCCCACGTTTCCAAGTGCTTATTAAGCCGTGTTCTGACTCTCTATTTTATCTCGCCATCTCTTTTAGGCCTAGAGTGTACCATTTCTATTTCTTTAATGAAGTATTGATTACTTTGTGAAAATATTAAAACACCACCTAGAAATGCGTCATTGTCATGGGGTGGATGTAGGTGCAGGAAGCATCTTTTTCTGTGGACGGCCTAACTACGCATACCGCCTGTGTATCTGCTGTGTCTATCTAGCTTTCCTCTGATCACACAAGAAATAGAAGTCCTAGTTTGCTGTCTTGCTGAAAAAGAGTAAAAAAGAAAGATGAGTGTATTGCAGAGGTAGGAGTTCTCATACCTTGCAGTCTGTCCTTGACATGTGGGATTCTTTCATATGGGGAGGTGGGTGGGTGTGTGTGTGTGTGTGTGTGTGTGTTTCTGGGAGGGTAGAGGGAGAAAGGGGCGGTTTCTCCTGAAAGGCACAAAGTGAAGGAGTCGCACAATTAGGATGTTGGCATATCCTGACAATCCTCTGCAAATGATGGTGTCAGGCCACAGAGGGGCTGAGGGTGTCAGGAGTGCCATTCACCCTAGCGAGATGGAAATAAATGCCCTGTTTGATAAGAGAAAACAGACAATTTATGTCCACCCTGAAGAGTTACCAGCAACTGAGCCATTCCTATGGGTCAAGTGCTGCATTTGCATTTTGATGGGATGTTATCAAGTAATTAATGCACCAGTCAGGATTTATTACCTCAGGAGCGAACTGAAAGGTTCATTACAAAATCGGTTTCACTTGAAGATAGGCATTTCCTCAGAGTTAGCTTTTGACATGTTGTTCCTCGCTCTCTGCCCAGAACAGCCATGGTGGAAGGCCAGTGAGGTGAAATTCATTGCTTAATAAGGGCATTCACTTTGGGTATTCTTGTGATAATAAATGTATACATCAAGGCCGCACTGCCTTGTCAGTTTAATTGCTTCTTGTGCTCCTTAACAAGCCAATCTTAATCAGTCTGGACCACATTATGAATAATTTAGGGATCAGCAGACTTCACGCTTAATAAGATGTACTAGAATATAAAACTTAAGTGCACTGTTTATAGAAAGCATGCAAAACACTTTAAGTTTTTATTAGCAGCAAGGAAAAAACAAGCAGTGAGTTATTCTAACATTTGCTGTTTGTGAGCAACAGCTGTGTTCCTTAACGCCGTGACCCCCTCCACTCTGTCGAAGGCCACAGTTGGGCCTCTCGAGCCTTCTAAGCCTCCGTGAGACATAATGGGAAATTCGAGCAGGCTATGAGATTAAAGCCCTGAATCGATGGCCAACCAGCAATTGTCATTTTAGAAAACATTCTTTTATCTTTTTAAATGCAAAACAGACCCTATTTTTAAAAAGTTTCCGATGGCCGAAATTACCTTTGTGCTGTGGTGGGGTCACACACACAAATTTCTGACTGCATTGGCCACAGAGAATGGACAAAGAGGCGTCTGACTTTTCTGGAGCAAAATAAAAATTGAGAGATGTCTCCTTTCTCTCCCAGTGTATTTGTCCTTTAGCACTGACTTGAAAAAAATGTGTATGCAAGGTGGGGTTTGTTGTCAAAATCCAACAAAGAAGGCCTTAATAAAGAGGAGCAGGATTGTATGAAATCAGAAGAATGAACAGATCTCTTGAAGGTTATTAAGATTTCTGCATTTAATAAATACTGTTCGATTTAAAAGGACCATTTAACCTTATTGTTTTAAAAGAAGTCTTTGTCCTCCATTTTACCTCAACATTTGCGGTCTCTGAGTCGTCCACAGAGAAATGCATCACTCAGTTTATGACATCTAATACTGGCCTTCAGGAGCATTACAACCAGGTGCTCCAGCTGTTTTCTTCTCTGCTCCTGGTCTATTGTTCCTTTCTTCCTGAAACAGAGAGGATTCCATTTGGGCCAGCTTCGTTTTGATCACTTTTATTTAAATCAAGACACATCCTAATAACCATAGACTTTCATTTGGGGCTGCTGTAAATAATACAACCCATGCGGGTATGGGAGCGTGGGGGTGTGTGTGTTCCTGTTGATTGAACAAGGACCACCACGTTTATATATTTGGGGAAAAACATTGCGTTTTTCATAATTTGCCAAGGCATTCAAAAAAGGTTATTGTCAAAAATGAATTTAGGAATCAAAAATATGCGTGGCAGTAAATGAAAAGTGACTTCCAGCCTATTTCTCCACCTCCATCTGGACCATCATAGTCTTTTGTTCTTGTGCAGGTTAATAGAGATTGAGGAGCTGGGCAGAGGAAAAGCAGTGCAATTTTCTGCTATTTAAGCTTGGCGAAATGGCACTCTTCAGGAAGCAGGAAAAAGTATGAAAGCGTAATAGGCATTTTAAAAGTAGAAGTCCATATAGCTGCTTGAGGGATTCTCAGATTTAGGCATGCATAGAATTGCGAATGAGATAATCAGCATTGTGAAATTGAAACCTGTCTGCTGCCTGCTGCTGAGCTTCCCTCTTTCAGTGGAGTGATTTGTAACACTCATCTTCAGGCAAGGCAGCCTTCAAGATTATCCAGAACTGTCAATAGTAATTGCCAAAGTATTTTATTACCTACAGAAAATCAAAGGAATTTTATAACCAACAGTTATCAAGTTTCAATACACGGTATAAAGAGAGCAATTTTAGTTGGAATACAATCGTGTTTGGCTTGCTTTAATGTTCTTGAGACAATTCCTGTGCAACCAACTACAATGCTCACTGTATTTAAGCTACAGGCAAGAATACACATATGTACTTGTAGCATAAAAAAAAAATGACATAACGCCTACAAGCTTCTACAAGCAAGTAGTTTTTAATTGCCATACAAACTCTGCCTTAGCTAATTACTTCTGTAAAGAAAGAGGGTTTTGTGAAACTCAAGATGACATTTGAAGTTCTGCCATTAAAGAAATATGGTTTAACTGGGGCGTTCTCTATATGATATGGTACAAAATGTGGCTGTGAGTTAGAAAATAGGACTTTGCAGACTTTGGAATGAAACCCAATAGGCACAGAGTGCATCATTGTGCACACACAGAGGGCTTTTGCAGTATGTTGAATTCAAGATTATCAGCTTTAGGCTTCAGAATTATTTTTATACTGCAGGGACAGCCACTTCAAATAGTTATTTATTTTATGAGAGCCAATAATGTTTTTCAGAAGAAATATAAGAACAGAACAACACTCCCACAACCTTACCCTACCTTTACAGTGGAATGTAAATACCTTTATTAGGTAAGAGAAAATAATGAGAAATTCTTTATATCTACTGGTACTTATTTATAGTTAAGATCCTAGACCACAGGGTCTAGACCAAAGAAGGCTTGTGTTTTCTTTTAGTGGCCCTGACACTGAAAAGTGAGATATTTTCTGTGATAGCACATTTTTTTCACTAATTCCTGTCAGCACACTTGAGCTGTTGACCAACAGTAAGCAATATCCATTTAACTATAAAGACACAACTTTAAAATGTTTATGAGCAGGGGAAATTCTTCTGTCTGGTACTGTAACAAGAATTCAGGCTTTTCTTTCAGGAAAATGTGAGTCAATACATGTGCATGTGTGTGTGAGACTGTGTACATGTGCACACATGCACATGAGTGTTTGCTTGTGTGGGTGTATGTGTACATGTGTGCATGTACACAGTGGAATGGATTCAGGAGGGCCAGGTGGTATATTCAGCAGTTTATTTCACATTTAAAAATTAGTCTTAAAAGTTTTTAAAAAGTAAAAATAGCCAGGACTTTAATATTTATCCTTATAAAATGCAATTGCGCAATGAAGGTAGCTATACTCCTTTGAAAATAGTTACTTTTACTAATTATTCCTACTTGGGCCCTAAATAGGCTTTTACTTTTGTGGAGTATGAATCATGGTCCAGAGGTGACATCCTAAGAGCAGTGGGGAATGACAGGGTATAGTTCATGTTATCAAAATGTCCAGTGTCCATGTCTGTCCTCAGGGGGATTACTTCTCAAGTGTAAAGGAGCTCTAATAATTACATACTCATTTTTATCCCTTCTTATAATTTGGGAAGTATTTGATTTCACATATGCTACAATTTCAGAACCTACAGTCAATATAAAGAGGAAAAATGAGTAAGAAATCCTATAAACATAACCCCCAAATAATTAGAAATATCTTTGCCCCATTGTGTTTCATTTTGTTTTCAAAACTCATTTTGACAGCATACCAGTGAAAAGCTAGTCTTTCATTTCTATGACGAAATAAATAACTGTACATGTTATGTTCACAGTATAACTACACAAAATGCAAATACCTCTGTTGTATTATGATCACTGGATCATAATTCAGATTTAGAATATTTGCATTAAGCCTGTGTTTATTTGACTGTCTGGAAATTCAAAACAAAACAAAACAAAACAAAAAACAACAAACCTCGTCTCAAAATGAAACAAGGAATCTGAGATGGTTTCCCTTTAATGTTTCCAAAATATTAGAAAATAATCAAATGCCTTATTTATGCCACAATAAAATATTATTTCATGAAAGGAAGGCCGTAGCTGAGTAAAGTCATGATTGATTTAATATCAGGTAATCTGAGAAGTTTTGAAACTAATGGAAGCAACATGGGTAAAGCCATCAGGCTTTTTTTGTTCACTGTGGGGGTTCAGTGCAACACAAGGCCTCAAGTTTAGTTTTTAATATGAATCACTTTAATTTGTAACTTAAAAACTGTACATTTTTAGTAACTTTAGGATCCCTACTAAGAGAACTTGAATACCTAAAAATCTGTTGAGTATTTTGGAAGATTGGAGGCCTCAAATTTTAAGGAATCAAAGTTTTTAGTGGGTAACATAAATACCAGGAAAGAAACAAATTACCCTTCTTGACCCAAGAGACAAACCTGTATCCTGAAGAAAAGACAAATAAATTAGCATTTTCATTGGCTTTTCAAAGACAGGCCTTTAAAGAGGAAATCTGAGTTTTCAGAATTTACCCAGGCCCTGCCTGAGCCTTCCACATGGAAACTTCTCCAAGTGTAGTTGATTAACATGGAACAGAGAAATTACTTAATTATGTTTGTTGATTTGGGGTTACCTTTAAATATTTATTTATTTAACCAGTCCACTGCAGGGCTTTAATTTGGATTAGGTGAGGTGAGAGGTCACAGAGAAATTCCACAGCTGTGTTTGTGGAGATGTGTCTCCCTCCCCCCTGTAGCACGAGCTCTGGAAAGTGAACGGGGTGGTGTTCACTCACCGAGTCAGATCGAAGCCAGGCTCGATAGCATTAAACTAGCCCCCATTTGAGAGATTTGTCTTACAAAACCCTGAAAACTGCTCCGAACATGCATACATTGATTTTGTTGCTGGAATCTCCTGAGCTTTGATGAAAAGGCAATCTCTCCATGCAGGTGAAAGGGGTTTACCTCTTCAATATTAAAAAGAGAAGACTAAGGATTTCTGGTGTACTCTGGCTGCACTTAATCAGTGGCACGCATGCCTAACACTGCCTGATTTTCTGTGGTTGAGCAAGAAGTTAGAACAATTCCTCGTGTGACCTCCTATGTGGTATAACTTACCTTGTTCCATTTGGCACAGTTAATCAAACGATATATGGCACGTGACTGCATTCATTTTCCATATTTTACAACAGGTAGTATTGACTTTATTAAGGGGCATTCACTTCAGTTATAATATTGAAGATGAGAATGGTTTAAAGGATAAAAGAAAACATGTCTAAAGGAAATCAGATCATGAACAAGGACCCAATTTAGGATTCACTGAAGATATATAGCTATTTTGTACTTTTGATAGGAGCTGTAAATCTATTACATTGGCTTCCATTAAGGTAGAAGAAAATGATTTTCATAAATTTCTGGCTTTTTCTCTGCAGAACAAGTATTATCATTTGGGTTCAATAGAGAATACTTGGCATTTGTCCTTGGTATGAATGCTTACACTTCTTTTTTCTAGTGAAAGATTACATGCAACTTTACTCTTTTTTTAAAAACATCAGAGGATTACAGTGTTCTTAGATAGTTTGCACACATCATTTCTCAGCAGGGAATTCCAGAATGAAATGAATGTACTTGTGCTATAAGAGAACAATTTTACACCCTGTAGCACTAATTCCTGTAATTATTTGTGTCCATCTTAGCCATGATTTGAGTAAAGTGATATGAAACCTTTCTGAAATGATGGTGTAAGTCAGGCTTTGAGGGGGAAGGAGAGGTTTAAATAAACTGACCATGCTGTGCGATTTTATATATTGTAAGATATCTGAAAAATGTAACAAATTTATCTAGAATCATCTTATCAACCATGTCTTTGATCTATTGTAAAAAACACAATCATGCTCCTGAGACAAGTACTGCAGAGGCAGATTAAGCAGATAAGAGAATTACAGAAATTAGATAACACTCATTTTTCCATCATTTAGACGAACTAATGGTTTGCCTTTTAGGCATATGTTTCTGCGCCTTCTCCTGACTTTCTCAGCACAGCTAGTCCTCTGCAGACAGGCCTGCTTTTCTATCGCTGTTAGATTACAACACCCCCCCTCAAATGACATGTAGCCTGATCATCCAAAAAGACAAGACTCCTAGCTCCAAACCATTTACTGTCTTAGGTCATTAAGATGGCAACGAGTAAATCCAGGGAAAAAATGAGATGGCCAAAAGACATTCCCGAGGTCTGACCAGAGCCGTAGTCAACATTCCATAAAGCCTTCTGTGAGAATAGTATATCGAATTAGTTTTTGTTATAGATAAAATAGGATTAATGACAAAGTAAAGGAAAAAAAACCCCAAAACTTAGCAAACAGAATTTTAGGAGATGGAAAGGTGGCTGAGGTGATGACAACTTATTTTATAGGACAGAGCAGTTATTTTAGTTAGGTCCACCAAAGCATTTTAGTTAATTCTGGACTTTCTTTATAGTAATGTAATTGGCAGTTTGTAGTTTTCAGGAGTTTGAATCAAGAGCTCAACTTTTTGTTATCTTGTTATATGGATTTATGGCTTGAATCTTAAAATATTTTTTCTATGGTCATTTCCAAATACTCCCCCTCCCCCGAGTTCTTAAAGAGAATTTACATGCTGGAGTAAAAAACAAACTTTTTTTCCCCCCTCAAATCCATAAAGATGCCTTTTTCATCTCCTGGATGTGATAAGGAAGTGTTAAATCAAAGTGAATCCCCTATTCAGGGCACCTTGGGACTGAATAGTGCTTAAGCCAATTGTTACCACTGCTGGGTGTTTAGACTGGGAACCACATATCTCTCTCTGCAAATCAGAGAGGATCTTGACAGGCATCCTATGCCACCTGCTATCACTTAATTAGCATCATCATCTGACTTCTACTTGGGATAATGACATCTTGCACTTAACTAAAAAGTGTAATTGCCATAACATATTACAGATTGTGTTGCACCAATATTTTGTGATTAACTATTTAAGGAGGAGTTTCTTGTATTAATTTGAGCATTTGGATCTCTGAGGTTTTACTTCCATCCATTCCAAATATTTCTTACAGGTTGAGAGCAAATCTAAAGATAAAACTGGTATAGCGTAACCACTGTAGATTTGGTACACAGAGAAAAAATGAAAGGCTAACCTTTGAAATTACTGAAAACATCTATTGTATCCACAATGGATATTATGAGGGAATGAAGATTAACTGTACGTGTAAAGGTAATTAAAAATAGATTCTGTACAAGTGGAATTAGATCAACTGTTTTGTCTCTCTTACCAGGAATTATATGTCAATAAAGTAATCAGGTGTTTCTGTGTGGGATAGCTCCTTTTTTGGTACAGATAGCTCTGCACAGTGAAGAATATGAGAAAAATCAGTGGGCTGGAGGAATTGGAGTGTCGTCCAGGGGTATTGGCATCTTTAAACCCAATAGAACACCTATCGTTTTGAATTCCTGAAAAAGCATAACACTGCCACACATATTACAGTCAAGGCTGTTGGAGTCTCAAGCTCTGTTAGATGCCATTCCCTATGGAGATCAGTTTTGTTTTCCTGATATACTATTAGAAATTGTAGTAAAGGGTTTATAGCCAATGCTCTTTTCTGCATCCGGAATTCCCCTTCAGTGGCAATAAGGATCCAAAAATAGGTGAATAGTTATGATTTTAAAATAATAGATAAATTTTCTGATCTCTGCATCCTTAATTTATTTACCCATTTTATATTATAATTTAATATTCTATATCAGTTTTGTTTTCATGAAAACTCTGATAAAAATAAATTCTAAAATATAGTAACTAGCAAATAGCAAAATAACAAAGCATAGCCTGGTTTGGTTCCCTTGCAATATTGTGGGATAAATATGGCCTTAAACACACATAAATAGTATTTCCAATGGGAAATAGTTATTGTCTTTTTAAAATTCTATAAATTATGTTTTTAGCTGCCATTGATTATAATACAACCAATATATGCAAGTTAGTGATCTTGTTAGTCAATAGAAGCCAATGAAGCTTTTACTAGTCAATTGTTTAAACATTTGTCGTTTACACCATTTCACAACACAAAATGTGCCGTATCCAAACCACTTGCTTTAAAAAGCAGTCCTTTAAAAGGCTTCTTTTTCTAATAATCACCCCAATAATCTCTACAGTCTTCCTTCCTGAATACGCAAAGGGAAAAAAAGAACAAAAGGAAGTGTAAGGTTGACTTACCTTTTCCTATATCTTTTAATTCTGTTTAATGTCTATCCTTTCTTTGTGTTGTTTTGCGCATTCCTACATCTTGCAGGGTTGGACTCTGCAAAGACCTAGTAAGCGAGTTAAAGGCTGATGACGCTAACGAATCCGAGCGCAAATGACTGAATCGATAGAAAACCAGCCACTGCTGTTTAAGTGTATCGATAAATGTACCTTTATTTTCTCTTGAATGGATAAGTGTCGCAGTTAAGAGTCCTATGGATCTCTTAATTGAAAGTTAATTTTAAATCAATAAAGTGAGTCATTTAAATATTGATTGGCCCTTTCTACACGAATTGTTAGCTGATTTCTTTTTTGCAACAACTTTGTTTAAATGCAATCAATAGCCCACAATCAGTATGTTCTATAAAAAATTGACAGATGTTCCCAAAATGCCTGCTAGGCATATTCTTATCTGTTTGCATATGCAGCAAAGATATTTCAGTCTTTTTCACACCACATACCTAGTTAATTACAACTCTAGGGATCTTACACACACACACACACACACACACACACACACACAGAGCACACCTGTTTCCCTAAATACCACAATTTTCTTTTTCCTGTTACATTTAGCCTTTTAGCTACTGCACCTTAATCTTTTATTTACATCGCCAGAGGTTTGAAATGAAATGATAATCTGATATAGTTATAGGAACCATATTCCTTGAACAACCCCATGATTGCAATTTGAAAAAGAAAGCAGCGTTCATCATACCCATAAAAATTGTAAGACATTTAGACATGGAGTCTTTTGTACTTTTATGTCGTAATACATTAGTGATATTGCTTGACTAAAAACCATCTCCTAATGAAATAAAATATTTTTGCCCATGTGAACATTCTTATCAAGTACAAAGCTAGTGAGTACTTTTAATTTGTGTAGCTTCCCTTAGACATCATCTTTTTAGCATAACAGCAAATAGCCATGCATTTTTTTTCCTTTCAAATTGACAAAGAGAACAGCCAAGTTAAAGGAATACAAATTGTATTACATGGAATTCATCTTGATTAACCTAATAAAGTAAACTAAGGTACTTGTAGCTTTCATCGTATCAGCAAATATGAATGTTCTTTTCATAGCTTCCTATGAGCCATTGAATGTTTGCCTGGGAAGTAGTCTAAAAATTGTAGAGCCATAATCAGTACCTTTCCACAAAAGAGTTCCTTTTTGAACAGGACTCCTAAGAACAGGCCGATATGTTTATGAGGCCACTAATCAAAGGTGCAAGGTTTTGATTTTTCCATCCTACAACCTATGTATGTGAAAATAGCATTTATTAACAAATGCTTTTTTGAATTAGAGAAGAATGACAATAATTTAAAAATTAAAAATTTAAATAAGGTTTTACTGACAGGTTTTTGTGTGATTTTAGTGATATGAACGAATACAAAATGACCCAAAGTTAACTTATGGTGTTAACACTGACTGATTATTCGACCAAAAAGTAATAATCTACCATAATTATATTTTGGTTCTGAAGGTTTAGCCAAAATTCAGGTCCTGCCATTAAATTTATAATATTGATAAAAGTGATAAACACAAAAATAATATTTTATCCCCCTCCCTTTTTAAAGATTGAAAAATGCCATCCTAAAGTGTAAATATTTGACGACAGCTGAGCCAGGAGTCTGAGCTGTAATGCTCTGTAATTTTACTTTTTTGCTGTTAGTATAAACTCAACTGCTCTGCAAATTTACTCTACTTTAATCTTGCATTATTGACCTTTTTATACAACATCTCAGAATTCATCCCATTCTATTTTCAGGGTTAGGGAAGCTCTATCAAAAGGAGAGATTTAAGGGAAATGGTGGTATATCATCAGTTCATATGCATACGAGTGCAGCATGTGAACATGCTGCGTCTGGGATCAGCCTTAAGATGTGACTGATAGCTCTTATTTGTCTGATAGAGCTGGCCAGGGAAATAGAGCTACAGCTGGTTACTTCATTAGGTCCGCTCATTGATTGAACCCTGCTGAAGTGATGCAGCAGGCTCCTCAGATAACTGCTGGTAATAGAACAAAATGAATTCTTATCACAGAGATTGGAAAGGCCATTAACCCTGGCCTCCAATGCTTTTCAGAGGTCACAGACAGGAAGCCAAGCGGTGACTGGGAAACTGTTTTCTGTCTAACTACAGGTCACGTTAGAAGGGTGTGTGTGACTTTTTGTACCCTTCGGCTTCTGTATGGATGAAACCGTTATACTGGCAGATGTTAATAATCAGCTGTAAATAAATATTGGAGCCAGAGGAAAAAATGAGAAAGCACAGGAATTTATTTCAATAAATATTTAATGAAAGAACAATTGTTACTGCGATATTTACTGCCAGTTCTGCTGTAGTTTTAAAACTAATACTTTTTCATATAAATTGGGAAGAAAAACACATAGAGGCACTTTAAAAAGGAAATTTAATATAGTTTTATATAAAAATATTTCCTTCCTCCCTCTCCAGCCTTCAGAGATGGCAGCAACAATTGTTCATGGCTACCTGGCTTCCTCTCCTCCCCGGGAAGCTACCACCAGGCCTCTCTGAATGAGCACCACACTCTGCTTGCCTTTCACCTGGCTAAAGGAGTGCATATCTGAGGAACAGTCCTATAATTTACATTCAGTGCAACCTTTCAATTAACCAAGAGTCTACAACCTCACCCTCATCTCACAGCTGAGGACTTTCTCACACCGGCAGGTCCCAGCCAAAAGGACTCATTTATTTCCAGACGGAGCTTCACATGATAGGTTTTCTGCCTCTGTGAGGAGAGGAATCCTCGGAGAGTCCGCTGGTATTTTTATGATTAGTCAGAGATGGAAAATTTTTATAGATTATGAGAGTTTAGTGAAGGATGCATCTCATAGAAAGAACAGAGAAGTTTCTTCTCATTACTAATGTGCATTATCTGCCTGTGTACGCGTCCCCAAAGATGTACTGAAGACTATTTTTAACAATATGTTGGTGGCTTCTAAACTTACAACTGTGATTTAATTTCAGTGTCTGTGGTTGTGTGGTATTTTCTGTTGGAGCCAATCTTTCCCTAGGAGTTAGTTTATTTAAATGTAATTTGGTCCTGTGGATGGAAAAAAAAACTACCGATTTTATGTCTTTAGAGACCCACCCAGACATTTGGTTTGGCCTTCCGTACATAAATAATAACCCAAAGGTGTATGCTGTCATTGACCCGCTGGAAGCTCCAGACGTGGTTTGGCAGAAAAGAAACCCAAACAGATTATCCACATAAACATAGAATCAGATGCATCTCTATATTACATTAGGTATATGTATACATAGATATGCATTGTTGTATGCTGTATTTCAGGTTCTTTGTAGAACATAGGACCAGAGGGAAAAAGAGTTAATATTAAGAATGCACATATTTCAATTACTTTAAAGTCACAGAAAGGCTTAATTTTATGAGTTTATTATTTTTAGCCTGAGCTTATATTTGAGTCAAATGTGAACAGAATCATGTTTAAAATTGCACTGAGTAAGCAATGTCAAAGGCATCAACTTCTAAAGGAAAATTACCAGTAAGTCCTTTTGCATACTTGCATCTTGCATTTTGGTATAAAACTTTTCAGTTTATTTGCTGTACGAGTTAATAAATATGCTTTAGAAATCTAATGAAGTAAATGCTTTCACTTATCTCATTTATCAAGAATGTTCAATTCTGTTGCAGATGTTTCCAGGAATGACACAGAGGCCTGGAATTTCAGCCTGTGATACCTGGGGTGGAAGTCTTGAAACTTTTGGGCTTGTAATGAGTTGGTTGTGCACTATGAACCTTAGTGGGAACTCTGAGTTCAGTTCATATTGTCTAATGAAGAACAGGCATGATTCTTTATTGTTGGATTTCAGTCTAAGAATGTTTGATAAATGAATGTTTTTAATCCTTCATACAGTAAGTAGCATTAGGTGATGTTAAGTCAAATTTAAGAAACACAGTATGCTTTGGAGGAAAAGCATGTTGGTATTTTTCTTCTTACTCTCATTAGGTAAAATAGTCAGATATTTATTTTATTTTAGATAAAATATTACCTTAAGAGGTCTATGATATTTTAAGCATTATCTTCTTTTTTTTTTTTTTAACTTGAATGAGTTAAAGAAAGGAAAGAGTTATATTATTAGGATCCAAATAAATTTTAGGGAAATGAATAAATTAGTGGTCCACAGTGTCTGAACTAATGAGCTTTTCTCTATATGACATTTAGTGTAATTTACAACTACATACAAGATGTGTTGTGCTTTTAAAAAATTTGATGGCATTCAATCTGATTAATTTTGGCAAGAACCACCCAAGTTTTATTGACATATTTGTAAATAACAAATATTATTATGAATGTATAAGGCAAAGTTGGTATCTGTGGGGCAAGGATTATTTACTGTCATGATTTTTAAAAGTTTAATTTAAACTTGGCCCTTCTCAGGATCTTTGGCACCATCAATATTCTATACACATAAAAGTGAAAATTCTGAAAATAAGTTTACTAATAAGTTTGTTTGTATGGTTTTGTGTTTTGTTATGAAAAGTCTTGATTTCCTAATTCATTGGTGGCAGGGTGGGGCTGGTGGGGGAGAACTATGACTTGTTTCTTAGGCATCTCAAGGTGATTTGAAATAATACTATGAACTTTAATCTATTCTATGTTTTTATTTCACCATACTTTTCTAAAACATTTTTTTTCCTTCAGCAAAATCTTGTAGCAATTTTTCTTGATTTAGAACATTTAGAAGTTTATTAGAGAAAAAAAGAGAACATTACACAAGTTGGTAGGCCAAAAAATATCACCATCTCTGTGTTTTCATGCCTCTCTTAGGCATTTCGGTGATAAAATTTGTGATTGACTTAGGAAATTAAAAAGGATGTCTGAAAATCAACTTCACTTAAAAACCAAGTGGGATTCTTTAATCTTACCTTATTTATAAGTTTGGTTTTCAAATCAAAAACTTTTCTGCTTTTGGTAGAATACATATTGCATTTTATGAAGCTACTTTACATGCTGTCATTTTAATGCTGCCCAGAAAATATTATTTGTCTAGAACTCAAATTCTCAAAGTTATGCCTAATATTAGCCATAATACAGAAACACCAGATGTTCTCCTGGTAATCTAAATGCTCTAGATGATACTTGTAAATTATTGTAATTTATTCTATATTTAATAAACCATGTTCTATCTAAGGATTTGGCTAAGTGTTTGGAGAGGTCCATTATTGCTTCTAGGTGATAGGGGTAGCAGTTTTTGCTAATATGTAAGCATATAATTCTAAAACATTTGATGATTTCAGTTTTTAAAAAGTTAATTTGTTTCAGACTTTATATTGTAGAAAATCCAATCAATCTTTCTTTTGAGGAGGAGATCTGTTTCGTTCTCACCTTAATAATTAGCTAATTTGTCTTTATGTGACCATGTTCATATGCTTTGGCATTCACCCTTATTTATTTATTTGCTTTTACTTACACAGACTAAGTGACAGAGTCATGGGAAAAGAGGTGGCACAGGTCAGTGACTGCTGAATGCTCAGCGTTCTGCTGCACAAGTCCAGCTCTTTTGGGGTTCACTTTCTATTTGAATTAGTATTTTTAGAACATTTTGATTGAGGATTTACTTGTTCTTTATTTATATTTTTCTCTAACATTGCCTTTGATAATAATTATTTTTAAAAAAAACTCAAAAGGTGTTTTTCTCCTAATTAGACAAGTTAACCCTTGGTTTTCTGGCAAATGAAGAAGTTGTACATTAAAGTGATAACAAGGAATCCATAGACTGATATTTCTCAGTTACATAACACCCACTGAAGAGCTTAAGGAGGTCATTTGCATACTGTGTATTAACCTGGGAGCTTGGGACTGGGGTACTCCATGTCCCCTGTAGTTGCCTGTGAAATTATCCATATAGTTTTCACTAAATTATTAATATTCCTCAGCATGAAATGCTGTTCTGTAAGAACCCTGAAAGAAAACTGGTTAACACATAATTTGAGTCATGCATAACTTACCTGTTTCTGAACATGGAGCCATGCTCCCTAATGCTGTGGTGTGTGTCACGTGCCCCCAACACACCCCCCGAAAAGGCCCCTTCATCACTCTGACCACTCACTCAGTATGATGGGGGTTTCTCAGGTGTCCGAGCTATAGGCACACTCCCTTTCCCCCAGTGCAGCTGCTAAATTAAGAGCTCCCAGACACATTCATATTTTTGAAGAAAGCATCTTGAGAAAACAAATTTCCTAAATCGACTTGAGAGAAGTAGTATACAGGTTCACTTTTTGCTCCTGTTCCTGGAGTCTTTAAACAGTCAGCCAAAACAAAGCCACTTCAGTGATTTTTAAAAAATGGGTAACTGAGAAAGAGAGTAGAGAGGGGTTAGAAAATGAAGTAACTGGTTCCTCTTAGAAGAAAGGAAAGAGGAAGAACATCAAGGTAAGTATAAAGTACAGTAATAAGAAATAAGAGTGAATCAGAAAGTAATGCATGTCTCAGGAACTGTGAGCGAACATCCCACGAAGTATGGTTAGCAGTCGACTGAGAGCCCTGGAGGTCATGAATGTGAATACAGGGTGGGCAAAAGTGGGTTTATAGTTGCAAGTACTCAAAACACAGAGAGTTATTCTTGTATCATTATTAATTATTATGTTATTTTCCATGTGAACCTACTTTTGCCCCCTCCTTTATACTTGAAAAAGCATCAAGGTTTAGGCAAATATAAAGGAACCAAAAGAACAATAATGGGAAAGGGAATGTGAAAAGGGAGGGTGGTAAAAATAAAAACACACAAAACATATTTGAGGTAAAGGTGAATTATTGTCCAGTCTTATGAAGTTGTTTTTTTCTTAGCCTTTGTAGCAAGTACTTGGAAATTGACAAAGTTATTGTAGATGTTCAGCTAATGGGGAAGCCAAAAGGATCCTTAAAAGCGTGGGTCCAGGCTCTCAGGTGAGAGCTGATGAGCCAGGCCCTTAGAGGTTTCCTGACTTGCTCAGGGTTACATGGCTAAGTCACTGCACAGCCCAAGCTTCTGATTTCAAGTCCCCATCACTTTGGTATCTTTATCATTGTCTACTCTTTACATGAGTTGAATGGAAGATTTTAAAAGCTGATCATTGTCTTTAATCATTTGCTATGAAATATTTCTCTGAAATAGGAAAAAAATTTAATGGCATGACATAAAATAAGATACTTTGTGCATTAATGCTTCTTTCTCTCACAGAGGTAATTGTTCTATGTTGGTGTTGTTTCATGTCAAGAATACTTGGCTCCTACTGCATAGTATCACTTCCTGAGTAGTGGTGGTTGTTTCTATTTCTTCTCCCCCTTCGGACTCAAGCTTCTGGAAGGCACCGAAGGTTGTTTTCATCTTAGTTATCTTCTAGTCAAATATGGTCCTTGTCATCTAATGGGCTCTTAGTGAAGGTCTGCTAATTTAAATGGCTTTATGCTATGAAGTAAAATTACGTGTCTAAATCGATCATTATTTCTAGTCCTTAAAGCACTTTTTTATTGTTACACATTTCCAGTGAGATGTAAACAAACAGTTTGAGAAATGGCAAATAAGGGATTTAGGCAAATTAGGGTAGATTAGGAAGCAATAAAAAAAGGTTCAGCTAAAGTTAAATGAAACAGCAGGGGGCCAAATGATGCTTTACAGATAGAATATTGTAAGTCGTTAGAGCTTAATAGGCAAATGTTTTCATTTTAAGGGCTATAAAATAATTTTTAACTGCAATTTCCTCACTTAAAAAAAGGAAAAACCCTTTTAAAGGAAAGAAAAAGAAATTGAGAAATACTGTTGATATTTGCTCAGTTTTTTTTTCCTTAAGCCTTGTTAAGAGCAGTTTTTTCACACTGTCTTCTTCCCATTTACAGAAATGATATTGACCCTTTGAAGATATTTTCTTGTCCAACCGATCATAGTTCATAAAATTAAAAGTCAAGTTAACAGTCCATTTCAGCCCTCAGCCACATCCTCCTTGACCATGGTTCTCAAGGGAAGTGTGGGGAGGTGATTTTATGGCCATTTCACAATAATTGTATACTCTTATTTCATTTTTAAGAGCTTTTGTTTCAGGCAAGAATGTGCTTGGACTTCAAAGAATTAATTGCATACAACTTCTGTATTTACGAGGCAGTCACAAAAAGGGACTAGAAAGAGGAAAACAATGGAGAGTGAGTCATTTCTACAAGGTGTTAACAGTGGTATATGAGAAAGAAAAGAAAGATTGCAAGCAAAGCTGGCATATACCACAAATATCTCCCTGTTTAGCCTATTTCAGTAGGACCTTAAGCTCTTTCTACCTTTGAGAGAGAATATCAGAAACTTATATCTAATAACAAATGTGACAAATACTTGATTAATTAATTGGAATCAGAGTCAGAATAAAGTAGAGAAAGAGACTGGATGATTTTGCTCCATTGCTGCCATGATTGCTGAGGAGGCCATTGACAAGAGCTCTGGGTATTGCATGTGGCCTGGGCTTGTGAGAGACAAAAGAAATAAAGTCCTTTGCCCTCAGGAGTTCAGAAATTTGCCTAGAAGACAAACTCAATGTACTTGACACAATAAGCCAGGTAAAGTATGACATATTAGGGCACTTCATCAAGTTCATAACTGTTTAGAAGAACATTGGATCTGTGGGGCTTGTTATGGTTAGTGCAGGTCTTAGAACATAAAAAATGAGTAGAATTGAGATATGAAATTGAGTTTTATTTGTTTATCTCTGCATCTGTTTATTTAGTCATGGGCCTAGAGTTAAGAGGGGAAATGATATGATTCAGACTTAAGAATGAATAAAAATAATATTGTGTTGAGAAGCAAGAAACTAAACAGAGAGCCATTTAGGAGAAGGGGAGCAGACAAAAATTAGATAATTTAGACTATGGAAGACTTTGAAAGTTAAGCAAAGAAGTTCAGATTTGATGAGACAGAAATGGCAAGGTACCAAAGCTTTTGAGTGTAATATGTCATCACTAAAGAGGCGTTTGGGAAACATGATGGGGCAGCCATATGTAAGAGGGATGATGATGGTGGGACCTGGAGGCAGAAAGTCATTCAAAGCCAGTCACTGTGGTGGCTACTTTAAGGGGCATCACCAAGGGAACTCTCAGTAAATAGAAAAGAGCATTAAAAATAAGTCCACCAAACAAAGTGAATGACTGAATATAAACAAGGAAGGAGTCAAGTATTCTGCTAAAGTTCTGAAGTTTGCTGACTGTCACAACTCAGCTAAGCAGGCCGGGGGAGGTGGGATGCATAGGCTCTGGTAGGGGGCCATGACTTTTCCCCTTTCAGACACAGTGCTTCAAATGACTAGCAGGCAGAGGAAGTAATGCTTTCATAATGTTTTCCTTTTTTTTGAACTAGAAAAAGTAGTCATTTTTCCTCACAATTTTTAAAGAGGCTTTTGTAGTTTTAATAAAACAACATTAGGGACTCTGTTTTCTTTTTAACATTCAGAGCTTATATTTACGTTAGCCTGTTAATACCATTTGTGCTGAGTAAGTGTAGAGAGAATATTTTATGGAATGTAGAACAATGTAAGTCCAGAATATTTTTGTATCTTTCTAAGTGAAAAACATTGATTAAACTGAAATATCTCTAAGCTGTTCTATCGTATTTTCATAATGTGACTATCAGAGTTGCCTTGCATATTTAGTAAGTTAAGTATTCAGTAAGTACTCTTTGAATACATGAATGAAAACTAACCTAGAACTAGGTCATGAGCTGAACTGCTCACAGGTGAGGTGAAACAATCTTGATAGGTGACATTTTGTTGGAGGTCAATTAGGTGAGTTTCATTTTACTATTTTCAGGACAAGATAGTATTGCCTGTGTGCATTTGGCAAAGGAAGGAAGACAGAGTGCCCAACTCTGGTCCACAAATACCCAGCAACACTTTAGGGGACAGGCAGCGGAGGCAGGGCGCAGAAACGTAACAAATGAAATTGATTCTATTTCGTCTCACCTGCTTACATTCTAATTTTGTGAATACAGAGAGATACTTCTCAGCAATTCATTGTGTAGCTGCAAATACCAAATGCAGCTCTGCACATTTCCAGGTAACTTCTGTGAATTAAAAGTCAGTTTTCTTTACTCTGGAAATAGAGTTCTAGAGTAAACTATTTGGGGCAATTCATTAGCTGTTGCCTTTTGAGGACAGATGTGAGGACCAGGGTAACAGGATTTACAATGAATGGGACAGATGATAAAAGTTAGCCACATAAATATATAATTTTTCTGATATTACATATTTTATTGGATCAAATATATATGTCTTTTCTTCCTACATCCTTAATAATATAAGTGTTTTTAAAAACACTCAAAAAGAGATTTCTGCAGTAGGTTCAAATTACCAAGTTAGAGATGTTTTTATTTATAGCTTGTAGAAGTGAGATAAAAAAAAATCACTTACTTTTCACTATTCATTTTCTTTACCACGAGATTCCGTGCCACTATATTTTCCTCCTAGCCCCCCAACAACATACTTTTTATTTTCTTAAAGGTGATCATATTTCTGCCTTTTTGCTTATTGTGTGCGTTTTTATATTTGATTTCTGGTCATCATTTGTGAATTGTCCACACTTAATAAAGATCAGTTTTTCCTTCTATTTGCTATTATTTTGTATTTTAGAATAGCAATATGTTTTTTTTTACAGAATTATATTTTGTTTGTTTTAATCATAAGATGTTTATGACAACATGATTTCATCTTCTACGAGTATGAGTCATGACAACAAATGGCCCAAATCACCACATTTTTGAGACCTTTTCATCATCTTTTACCAAAATGTTAAAATTCATGTGCTATGTACATTATATGTAAGTTTGTGACCAAATTTAGAAATGTTGCTAAAAGTACAATGGGATAGTATTGCCATAAAACTTAAATGAAGAATTTAGTAGGGAACAGTTTGTGTTCTGCAAGGTTTTTCATTTTTGTTGATGTAACTTTATTGCTTATATGACCTCCATAATACCTACAGTGAAAAAGCTGTGATCTTGACTCCTAGCTAGATAGGATGGTAGTCAAGTCATTCCTCAGCAAATCTGATTTCTGTCATTGTGTATCACAAAGACAATAGGAATATTTTTATGTACTAAAACCAAATGGGTCCTGTTCTCTCACCCTCTTTCCTAGTCCCTGTTTTACATCATTCTCCCTCATTTTGGCCCCTCTTCATTCTCTTCTGTACTTTGTACTTATCAGACTTGCGTCTCCAATTTTTCTCATGATCCTGTTCATCTCCAACTTCTGTGAGGTTGGTAAGGCCTAAACTGACTTCTGTTGGCTTCTTCTGTGATAATTTGACTTCCATCCCCATTTCCACTACTCTTTGAAAATCCACACCCATACCTATCCTCTGTCATTGGTCATGGCCTTTCTCTCTTGTGCATCATTAATTTTTCTCTCACCACTAGTTCATTGCCATCGTCATTCCAACATCCTCTCCGTTGCCCCACTTATAAACTCTCCTGTGATGTTACCTACATCCACCTCCACACACTACTGTATTTTTATGATCCTTTTTACAGCAAAACTCACCAGATAATTGTCTACACTTGACATCTCTCCTTCATTTTCATTCTCTCTTTTCTTCACATTCAAGGAGGGTTTGCCCCCACCATTCCCACAAAAGAAGCTCCAGTTGAGGACTCTGAGTATCTGAGTACCTGGCAAATTTAATAACCAATTCTTAGTCCTCATCTGACTAGACCAAACGGCAGCTTTCAACATGTTGACTCGTTCTTTCTGAAACGTCTCTTTCACTAGGCTTTCCACACCCAATTCTCTCTTGACCTTCTCCTACTTCACTGACTGTTCCTGTGCAATCCTCACTGGTTCTTCATATTTGGGAAGAGAACAGAGGGAGTGTTCCCTCTAGTGCAGGCAATAAAGAGAGAGCATTCCCTACAGAGAATTTAAAAAGGATAATAAAATTGACTACAAGTTAGACTGTTTAATTATTATTTTTATCATGCACTGGCAATTCTATAACAATGTCAATGATAAAATACTTCTCCTTGCTGGAGTGGGCTGCTCACGGTGTGCCCCTACTTTGGTATGCCCCTGTGTAGTAGTGTCTCCTAGGTTCAGTCATGGACCTTCATTCTCTTAAGTGATATTAGTCTCATCTCAAGGACTTACACTGCCATCTGTATGTTGGCTTCCTCTCTCCCTCCCTCCCTCCCTGACTCTCTGCCTCCCTTCCTTCCTTCCCTTCTCTCCCTCTCTGCCCCCACCCCATGTGTGCCTATTTGACATCTTGGATATATGTTCCAAAGTGTGGATTCCAAACCTCCTTCTCTTGTATTTATCCTCATTTCAATAAATATCATCTCCATTTTTCTAATTTCTTGGGCACAAAAACATTGGAATCATTTTTTTTATTCTTCTTGTTTTCTCATTTTCCTTATGAAACCCATTGTAAAGTCCTATCTATTCCTCCTTTAAATACACAGCACTTTCTCTACTGCCTCTTTGGTCCAAGCCACCATCATCTCCCACAATATCACCAGTGCCTTATTTTACTTGACTTCTCTGTATAGTTTTACACTGGTGCCTCAAACTTCTGGAAAAGTTATTTTCCTTTGCCCACTGTTTTACCAATCCTTCCAGGATCCTGTGCCTACTTCTTGTTCTCTGTTATTATCTTTTATCATCTCTCAATAATCTTTAGAACCACTTCTTAATTTTCCTTCCCCAGAGTTCTGTCCTCAGCCCTCATCTTCCGCCCTCTATGTGTTCTTCCGGAGAAGTGTCATTTACTCACAAGTATTAGTTATTACTGCTTCCAAATATTTTCAACTCAGACTTCTCTTCCAAGATCCAGTTCCATAAATTTAAATGTTTACTGAACAGCTGTGCTCTAATTCATGTCCAAACTTGAGCTCATCATCTTTTCTCTCACCCCAATCTTGGCTTTTGACATTCCTTTTTCTCTCCAGTGGAATCACTATTCTTTATCCAGGATTTCTTCTAGATAGTAACAGACTGAAATACAATGAATATTTCACTTTGCTTCTTTTCTTTTTTTATAACAAGGCTCCTCCTCTATTCCATCTTCTGCACAGCATCCCAAAGATACAGATGTGACCATGGCATCCCCTGCTAAAACCTTCCACTTTGCCAGAATCAAGGGGTCCTTTCCCAGTTCTTGCATTCAGGCAAAGGAAAAGAAAAATTGGCTGTGTCTCAGAAACAATTTTTTTCTGCTTCTAATATAGTCCAAAGAAAGCAATGTGCCAAATCTCATCAATCTGTTTGCTCATTAATGAATGATTTATTAAATAAACATTTCATGGGTATGCATAAGTATTGTCTTGAAAATTCATAGCAGGTTCCAACAGTACATTTTTCACTCTTGGCTCCAACCTAGCCTTTCTAATCTTCCTTTTCTAGGATTAAGCATACTTTCACTGACTTTCCCTCTCCAGATTTATTTCACTTATGTTTGTATCCATCATTGCCTAGGTCAATTCTCATAAGTGCAATTTGGGGTATATGACTATATAAATTTGACCTTTCCTAAAGTGGTGAAAGGTGGAAAACTCCAAATAGTGAAAAATCCAAGGATTATTTACATAATAATTTAGGAAACTTTTCTGCGTCTTAGATTAATGGTAAATTTATTTCAACAATTATAGTGTTGATAAAAAGAATCGATTTAGTCATCTGAGGATTTTCTTTTACGGCCATATATAATTCACAAAATAAATAAGCCTGCACATGGGAAGCAATAATTTCCCCCACATATATATAACTGTATAGAATAGTTTATTATAAGTAGTAGTGGTGCATTTCATGTCAGCATATTTAAGACTTTAAATTTTTAGAAAGTGTCCTGCAAAATTTATTTCCTTGTTGTGTATGGTCAGGTGGAGGTGGTGATAACAACTTACAGTTCATCCTTACAGTGACTTGATGTGACAAATGAAACATCATTTTATCCCCACTTTGCAGATGAGAAGACTGGAGCCAAGATGTTAAGAGCTCTGTTTAAATTTATGCTTATTGAAGCCAGAGTTTTAATTCCTATGTCATACATTTCCCATTTGACTTGTCTTTGTGAAAGCTCTAAAATATGTCCTTGCTTCACTGAATTGCTGTGGAGAAAAAAACAAGTGTTTTCTGTGTTCGGTACACAGAAAACAAGTGATGATGTGTTCGGTAGGGCCCATGATTCAGATGCCGGCATGTAAGGAATAATCTAGAAAATGACTCAAATCCAGTGTTTGTGTATAAATGGAGATTTTCCGAGTTTCGGCGATTGCCACATATGCAGCCCTGCCCATTCTGAGATTGTGACTTCTCGTTAAGTTTTCTCTTAATGGAGGCTGATGGTGGAGGCTTGGAGTGGGAAGGGGGAGGATCCCTCTCTTGCAAGAGAAAACTGGCGTTGTCTCTCACTGCCTATCCTCAGAGCTCATCTTCTTCACTGTAACTTTTGTAAATGGCCACAAACCAGTGTGGACTGAACAGTTTTTAAAACTTGGTTCATGTAACTGTTTTGTTGCAGCTTGTGTAAAATTTGCTTGAGACCTAAAAAAGCAACTGTCAAATTGCTTAGGAAACCAATGTTTAGTTTCGTTAACATTTGCTATTTCCAAAATATTCATGCAAATAATAGTGATCTTTTAAAGGCTTAAAATACTAACTTAACTGATGCACAGGGCACACATTACATATAAATATAATCTAAAAGGTCAAAATATCTTTTTTTTTAATAACTTGTATTCAGCAGGATAGGCCAAAGCCACAGAAAAATCACATGAGCACAATTACTACTTATTCAGTGCCAGATGCTTTATATTCATTAATTATATTGTTCTTTGAAATTGGGGTTTGCTTCCCCCCCCCCATTTTCGCATACAAGATCCTGAACTTCATGGGGGCTAATTAACTTGCTCCATCAAATAGCTAGAGAATGGTAGAGGTGGGATTGGAGCCCTAGCATATTTGATTCTTAAGTAAATAGCCTCCCCCTTTATCTCAGCACAAGCATATGCATAAGAGTAGTCAATACTCTCCTAAGGAAATAGTTTTAGAGCAAAGCAGGCTTTCTAAGGGCCAAATAACTATAGCAGAAGTGAGCAATTTTGTGTCACCGATGACTCACCTTTTCTCTCTGTTTGCTCAAAATTTTAAGTGAAAGGAATGAATCTCAACTAGTTAAAAATTGACTTATTTTAACACACAGTCTCCTGCTTTGGTTCTCCACAGCAAGAGTGAGCAATGGTTTCATGGATAATGATTCCAAAGAAGTATGCCCAACTAATTCACAGAATGTGATGGAAATAAATCATGGGAATTGTGAAATCATTACACATCACAGGACACATTTTTAAAATTATGAACCTGATTCAACTCTCTTATTGTTGTAGTAAGTAAAAAACCAAACCAAAACAAAACAAAAAAACAAAAAACTGTTTTAGCAGAGGTCTTTCTTCCCAGTGAAACTGTAAAAGCAGGTGTAGAGGCTTCTAAAAACCAAGTAACATTGAAACAAAGAAATGCAACTACCCTGAGGGTAAGTTAATCCTTGTAAGACGCCTTTGAAAAAGTTAAAGGAATAGTGATAAAGACACATTACTGGATAAACATTATTTTCTTCTTATATAAAGAATAACTTTAGCCCTGGTTGGTGTGGCTCAGTGGTTTGAGTGCTGGCCTGAGAACCAAAGGGTTGCCACTTTGACTCCCAGTCGGGGCACATACCTGGGTTGTGGGCCAAGTCCCCAGTAGAGGGTGCACGAGAGGCAACCATACACTGATGTTTCTCTCCCTCTCTTTCTTCCTCCTTTCCCCTCTGTCTAAAAATTAATAAATAAAATCTTTAAAAAATTATTTTTAAAATAACTTTAAAAGAAGTATGAGCTAAATGAGGCTATTCACACACTGGGGAGAAGAAGGTGGAAATTTTCATGGATTAAAAACTGTCTGTGAAATAGAAAACAGGGTATAAAGATCCCATGCTCACCTGAACAAAAGCTGTTGTTGGGTGGGGGAGGGAGTTGCATGTGGACAGAGGTGCTTCCTGTGTTGGATGAGCAGACTAGAAAGGCTAACACAACATGCTAAAACATGAAGATCATTTTAGACATTTTAAAAATTAATTTTATTGGGGTAATATTGGTTAATGATATTATATAAATTTCAGAGGTACAACTTTGTAATAACACATCTGTATACTCTTTCATATGTTCACCACCCAAAGTATGGTTTCCTTCTGTCTCTGTATATTTGACCCTGTTTACCATCTTCATCCTCCCCCGACCCACTTTCCCCTTTGGTGACCACCATGCTATTGTCTGTGTCTATGAGTTTGTTTTCTCGTTTTTGTTTGTTCATTTGTTGCTTTTTGTTTTAGATCCCACATATGAGTGAAATCATACGATCTCTGTCCTTTTCCATCTTACTTATTTCACTTAGCATAATATTCTAATACCCATCTATGTAGAGAATAGAGAGAGAGTGTGTGACAATTCCCTTAAGAACTGAAGTCTCGATAACTGGGTTGATAGATGTGAACATGATATTATTCCTAAGCTATGATAATAGAAGTTCGGTCTTTCAATTTCAAAACTATCAGAAATAAAACAGAAACTTACAAGGAGAAATGTGAGGAATTAGCAAATTTAAGAAAAACCATTTCTGTAAGAACACCATAAAATATGAGATATTAAGAAGATGTATGAGTAATTTATTGAAACTAATTCATATGAGAAGCAATTCTTTTGTGGTCCCATTACACTGAGTTCATAGATGATTCAAAAAGTATAACGAAAGGATCAGATATTCCTGGCCCCATGAGATAACTCTTCCCTTACCATATAAAACTAACTTCTAGGCAAAACCAAACAAGACAGGGCAAAATTTGTAATTTTTACTTTCTGGATTTTATTTTAAATACAGAAAATAAAAAATTACAAATCCTACCCATTTCAGATAATTGATACTGGAGCATCTACTGCACTTTAGTCTCTTGCTGCCTAGGACAAATAATTTAAGAGAAGGCACGGCAGATTCACAAAGATGTAGTTGCTTGGTTACTCAAAACCATTTGGTAGCATGCTGAGTTGCTCAGCTTTTCAGAAGAGCACTCTTTGTAACCTCATAGGAAAAGGATGGAGAAGACCACTTGAAACCATTTTTAATTGTAAACTTGCCATATCTGAAAACAGGCTTTGCTTTTGCAGAACACAAGCCAGTTCAGAGGTCTTTATTAAAATGTAAATTACCAAGATGGTAATACATGCTGAATTTGATGTGTTCTTTTAAATATTGATCTTGTGATAGATTTGCTTTGAAGGAGTTTGAGCTGGTTTTTTTGTAGGAGGTAGGAAATTCAAAGATTTTAGATTTCCGAATCTAGGAGTCCCAGGGGCTGCCTGGAGGCAGCATTGTTTAGAGGATAGTACAGAGCTTTGGGGCAAGACAGGCTCAGTCCAAATCCTTCCTCCGCTGCTCTGTGCCTTTGGAAAAGAATTACTGACTTTTTATATCTCATCTCTTCTATAAAAGCAATGGTTTTTCTGTTATAGATTTACTGCAAGGATTGAGTAATGAAATACATGTTTACATGTTTAGCACCTAACAGGTTTCCAACAAATGTTCACTCATGATTCTGAAGGAGCTGCAGATATCTTCTTTTTTGTATTCACAGAGTTTGTGAAACACCCTTTTACAATGAGTCACAAAGCTGTGTTAGAGGTAGGAGGGACATCAAAAGGGAAATGAGGAAGACCCAGAAGCATTGTTGAAACTTGTGAACTCTTAGAATTTCATCTTATTCTCTAATTAAAAAGTAAGAATTGGGGTCATTTTTTAAAATGGATCAAAGTGAAGCGGAACTAAGAATGTTACCTGGGATACAGGATACAGAAAATGTTTTTCTTTCTTTTTAATCACTTTAGGCTATTTGGCTTAATATTTATTCTGTTTGGCTATATCTATTTTATTTTATGTGTCAAACATTTTGCTAAAAGAAATGATACACCTTATTGTTTAATGTATTAAACAAATACAAGTGGAAGGGGGCGGGATGTGGAACTTTTGTAGGCAAATACTGTCCTAGTACAATACTTGGCAGCTTAAATATTCACCCATTGTTTTAAAAATTCCATTTTCTACTGAACTGATGCCAAATGCTTCCCAAATTTTGCTGATAAGAATATAAAAAGCACATGGCCATTGCAATCATCAGGTGCATATTAGATTACATTTATTCCCAAAACACAACAAAAAACCTTAAACTTAGAATTCTGTTATGTATCTAGACTGTTTTATAATATAAAAATTCCAGATCTTTCCCTGACCGTCAGGTTTTTAATACTTATAGTTATAAAAAAATATTATTCTATGTAGTAGGGAAAAAAAAGAGATTTGGAAAATGAGAGCTTGATTTTTGAACTAAGATTAGATGCCTGAAAGTTATCAGTTTACTTACCAGAATAAATATTACTCACATAAGGGAAGGGAAAGGTGAGAAGGAGAAATGAGATGGAGAGTTCATGGGGAATGTCTCAGTGCAAGGAAATGAGAGAGAGCTGTGAGACCTCCCATTCTCACCAATTAGAGGGAAGAGGAACTCCCAAAGCGTGGTTTTTAAGCATTGTCTTGGGAGAAGGAACCATTTGAATTAGGCTAAGGGAATAAGGGGTTAGCAGAATTCAAGCCAATGAGATGAAAAAAATGAAATGAGAAATAATTGCGGAATTAAGAGGAAAGCAACTTTTAGGATTTTAAATGTATGGCTCAGTATGTCATTGTGGCTAAGAGAATTATCCCTGAAATAAAGCTATGTGGGTTCAGATCATATCTCCCCCAGTTGCTTGGGGTGGCTTAATGCAAATGAATGGCATCCGTCATACCTGGCACAGAGCAAGCACTCTGTAAAACGGTGGTGGTGGTGGCGTTCCTGGTGAGCGATACACTCTTCCACAGAAAGATGCGACACACGTTGTGTTCACAAATAGAGAGTAATTTGGTACCATTTTCAAATTTGTGATCATCACCAAATTGACAGAATAGAGTAGAATACAGTATAAATTGTCAGTGGTATTATTTTTAATAGTATTAAACCTGAAAGGTCAGGTGCTAGAGAACGCAAAATAATCATATAATTAAGTAACCAGCCAAAGGGACAGAGCATGTTAATAGTAGTCAGATTTGTTATTACAGAGCAATTATGAGGGTGAAATATTGAAAGATCCTATGTGTCATTGCTAGGTTTCACACAATTCATTTTACATTGGCAGAGAAGTGTAGGTTATACCAGTTTGTTTGATAAGCTAAAGCCCCTTTATTAAAATATTTTATCATTTATATACAAGAAGCAACACTGGTGAGAATCTAAAAAAAATTCGGTGGCATACTCAATGAAATTCATTTATGAAATTGCTTGCACAAGTCATTCTCATTGGAGCAGAATCCAAGTGCCATGTGACCTAATTTATGAGGTTAAATAACAGTTTCTGGTTTTGACATTTTGTACATTTTCTTAAATCACTCTCAAATAAGTGATTTCCATTTGGCAACAAACGATTATTTGGTTATATTTTATATTCAAAGAATATACATATTTTATGAAATATCAGAATTTTCACAAGACTAGTGAGCAGTTGCTTTGTTTTATTTCCCACTTGGTTTCTGGATTTCACTAAGACAGAAAACCTTTATAAGCCCCTAAATATTGTGTTATTGTAACAGGACACACCCAAAATTTCACACGGACTTTTGTGCCAGGTCACCTGGGTTTCATTCCAAACTCTGTCAGGGTCACGCTTGGAGACTCACAGGCAGAATGATTTACCTTAAACCCTCTGAGCCCCAGTCTCCTGATTGGTAAAGTAAGGATTAATAAATGCCTCATGATTTCATTGTGAAGAATACATGACAGTTTTATACGAATAGCTATCACAGTACCTAGCAGAGATACAAAGCTAATAAGTTGTCATTATTTTATTTTTATTTCCATGTATCTTTAAAGATGGCAGTCATTTGGTACAGCTCAGTGAAGCACCACTGATGTCCTATTTGGACAAGTCTATTTAATACACTGATGGTGTGTGTGTGTGTGACAGTAAGAGTTCTTTGATAAATTGTTTATTTTTGCTGGAAAAGGTAGAAAGAAATGGTTTTACACACATATTCATATATATGTTACAGGAATCACTGTTCTTTTGGTATTCCTCTGTTTCAGGATACAGGGTATAGATTAGCACTCTAAATAAAAGTGTCCTAGGTGACTTTGGGATGCCTCACTCTGTCTTTAGCTGAGAATCTATGAAGATGAAAAATTTAGAGGAACTCACAAATAATTGGGGTGCTATTCATGGATCATGTAAACTGCTACCTCAATGCATCATGATAAGTGCTGAAATATGTATATCCTATATCTTGAAACAATTGAATCTCAAGATGATAATTTTATAAAGCATCTCAGAACTTTAAGACTCTAAATTCAAAGCTTTTTCAATTATAACAAAAATAGACACCAATGCCTGTCAAATACATATAAGTTAATTGCTATGGGAACAGGGAGGAGGTAACACTTGCTTTTGGTTTTGGGGGCAGAATCAGGGTTTAACATGAGAAAACAAAAAGAAATTTAAAAATTTAAAAAATAACAAGGACAACATTGATCAAAAGATAAAGACACAAGAGAACACAAGGAAGAAAGTGAGCTTCTTAAGTGACATATTGGATGGACATCAATAGTGTGATCTATTTGTAAGTTATTGCTGGACTTATAAGCAAGAACTGAAAAGAAATTCATCCTTTCAAGACAAATGTAAGACGATGTTACATGAAAATAAATTTTTGTTGTTGGTGGTAGGAAAGCACCGAGTGTTTATTATGATTATATTTATTTTTAAACAGATTACCACCAAAGGCCAAATATGTTGTGCATAGCAGAAAAAACAATTAGTAAATGCAATAATAGTGCCTTAGTTGCACTTCTATTTTCAAGGTTAATTATTTCCTTAATTAAAGCCTTCAGAATCAACCAGAGATGCCATTGCCTAGAAATATTAGATAAACATGAGTCTCTCTGTCAGTGTAAGAATTGTGTGACTACCTTTTAAATCTCTCAATAAGATTTGGCTTTTTCCCACTTGGAGGACCAAATCACATTTGTATTATTTTCTTTTGCATTGCTGATTATTTCTACAATTATAGCTGCATTTCACAAATGAGGAAATTAAGCCTTACTAGGGTTCCATACATAGAAAGTGGAAGAGCCATGATTGGTACTCATGCAATCTGTATTTTTGAAAAATATATTTTTCAAAAGATTTTATGAGAGATTACATTGGAAAGGCAAGTATTTGAGGCAAGGAGATTGCTATGGAGGCTATGAAATTTTGAGGAATGAGAAGATGATAGAGGAATAAAGAAACACACAAGACAGAGAACATTGTAAAATGGAACCAATAGCATGTGATGACTCAGTGGAGAAAGAATGAGGTATTGAAGGTGATTTCTCAGGTCTAGTTGTTTTTTCTAGATTTTCCTACAATAAGGAATGCAAAGGAGTCATGGAATTGGATGAAAATAATGATTTGTATTGTTTCTGGTTGAGTTTAGCAAGCCACACTTTTGGTGGCGCTTGACTGTGGAACTCAGAAAAATATTAAAGATGTGGGTTTATTGATGACTTGGAAATATTCTTCAGGTTTTCATAAGTGCTTCTTTTTGGGCTCACATCAGCTATCATATCTTGAAATTTTTTTTTCTTTTTTGCTACTTTGACAAAGAAGTAAAAGCATGCTCACAATTTATGTAGTTTGTCATTGTCATTGTAACACATAACACTATAATGTAGGCATGGCCAGATATCCGGTAGGTAAAAATAAGAATGAGCCTTTCCTGCTTCCATATTTGATCTATATTGTTGTGTTTGTTGTGTGCTGCTGATCACTGAGAATTCAGTTTAAGCTCAGCCCTGTGTGGATTCATCTTGCTAACCATTGCTTACCAGGTTGTAAGGTGTACTCGAGGCTACCCGGAGCTCCATCAGATGCTTATCTCATTGAAAGCCAAATTTGGGTTCCTGTGGTATTGGCTATGACTGCAGAGCTGATTACCTCTCTCTCTGATGTTCTCTGCAGAATCTGCCTCTGTGGGAGCCAGGACCTGTGAGGATGACCTGACGGAGCAGCAGCTAAGAGCAACCTCAGGTAACTGGTATCTTCCTTCTCAAAATCATGTCTCTCGTTCCTAAGTGAGTTACAGTTCTTAGTCTCATAATTTATTTAACAAATAGATCTCTGAAACTGCTCCAATTGGATCTGATCACATCCCTTATACAAATAAGTTAACAGCAAAAGCAAATATATTTATATATTTGGACCTATATGTAAAGTGACTTCTTAAAGAATAAGTAACATCTGCTGGATAATTTCTCACATCTGCATTTATACACTATGAAGTTTCATCGAAGTGGTCAGTTTTATACAAAATAGAAGCCAGTAGGCCAGATATTATTTTTACACAATTAAAACAACCTGGTTGGTGCAGTTGTTTTTGGTAATTAAATGGTTGATTGGATTTTGTGTAGCCATGTCAACACATTTACTAGTCCTGGTGCTTTGTATATATATGTGTATGTTAAGAAATGGCAGCCATGCCTTGTTAACTGCATTATATTCAGATAATTTAAGAGGAAACTCACCCATGTTGCTACAACACACCTCATTTATTTCTGCTATATAAACATGATCCCAGTTCCCAGATTTATACATTAGAATAATAATGTATTATATAGAACAAAAAAATGATTATAAAGTCCTTCACATTCATAATGGGGTATTGAAACCCTTAAAAAAAAAGTTTGGAGGAAAGTGAAAACATTCCTCCAATATAAATTCAGGATTTCCCTCTTAAAAAATCATTCAAAATTTACCTTCACCTATACATGTCTCATGAAAACATTTTTATTGTATATGTTATTTTTCCCTAGAGAGCATATTTAAGATAAAATAGCACAAGCCCAATTTGCCTTCCCTACCTCAAACCAATCAAAAGATTTCTTTAATGACCTGATTGGAAATAATAGGGCTAAATCCAAACTAGGACAAAAAAAATGCCAAACGATAAAGGTACACTCCCTGACAACACATTTTTTATTGTTTTTGTTTACAAAATGTCCATCTTCACCTCAGTCCTCTGAAGCTTTGTATTTAGATGCTCCCATGCCTTCTGGGTATTTCCATGGAGATGTTCTACAGGGAAGTCAAATATAATAAATATCAAATTGAACTTCTCTTTTCTATGAAACTATTTCTTCTCTTTTCTTCCATTTCAATTGATGACTTCAATGCCATAGACCTAGTCACCACAAGTAAGAAAACTAGGAGCCATCATCTTTACTCAAAATATTAGTGCCAGGGACTGCTGGGCATAAGTCATGAATAATATTTTTGACAATATTTCTGTAAAAATAAGTAAGTTATTTTCAGATTTCAGTAAATGTGATTAAGGAAGTAAAAGAGGTAATGTGGTGCTAGAGCAGGGATTGTCAAGTGTGGTCCCTGGGAGGAGGGTGTGATAACATCTGTTGAGCAGACCCAGATGTGACATTGAATTTCACAGCATGGAGATCATTGGTGGTTTTGAGTAGAACAATTGGTGTGAAGCCAGACTGGAAAAGTTGAATAATGAATGTGATTTAGTAGAAAGAGAAAATGCAAAGACTCCCAAAGCAGACTGAAACCAAACCAAACAAACAATACTCCTTTTTAAGTTTTATTGAAAGGGAATAGATGAATGGCATAGAGTCTGGATGCCTCCTTTTCCTCTCTTAATTTTGCTTCCTAAATTCAATTTAGTGTTTCAACTAACCTGTATTGCCTGCCCACTATATTCTAGGCACTTTTCCAGGGGCTTTGGCATAAGGAGAAATAGATAATCACTATTTTCAGTAAATGTGCAGCTATTAGGGAAAATAAGCAGTTCATGGATAATTTCCACATACTATGGTGAGTTGTTTGAGATCTATATACAGAAAAAAGAAGAAAATTTTTTTTCACATTTTATTTTATTTATTTATTTTTAGAGAGGGGAAGGGAGAAAGAGGGAGAGAAACATCAATGTGTGGTTGCATCTCATGCACCCACTATCAGGGACCTGGCCTGCAACCCAGGCATGTGCCCTGCACTGGGAATCAAACCAGCAACCCTTTGGTTTGCAGACTGGTGCTCAATCCACTGAGCCACATCAGCCAGAGCAAAAGAAGACAATCTTATTCAGAAATATTAACCCCAGTTCAAGACTCAGGGAACACTTTTCAGAGAAGAAATAATTAATAGTAGTAGTAATAATACAGCTAACATTTTAAAATATTTGGCTCTGTGTTGACAAATTTTTGTGCATTATCCTATAACAAACCTATGAGGTAAGCATTATTAATTTCATTTTTACAAATGATAAAATTGGTAATTCCCAAGGTAGACTTGAAGGAAAAAACAGTTATATAGTAGAAAGAAATTGTCCTAGATAAGACAGGGAAATATAATGGTATATATAGAAAGGGGGCATTAATAAGATTCACACGTTTCTAGAACAGTGGTTCATGAAATGTGGTCCTTGGAACAGGAGCGTAATCTTCACCTGGGAACACAGAGGTAAATTCATAGGCTTCCCTCTAAACCTACTGAATCAGAAACTCCAGGGGTGGAGCCCAGCAATCTGATTTCTAACAGGTCCTTCAGATGATTCTGATGATATAAATTTTTTTTCTTTAATTCTGTTTTGTTTTTGTTTGGAATATTAAGTGCCAGGTTGGAAGTAAAGAAAAATGATGCTGGAGTGGTGGACAAGGACCAGGTATCTCAGAGGTGTTCTTACCATGTACAGAAGATTGAATTTTTTCTTGTAGTGAGTCATTAAAAGATTTTAAGTAGATTTAAGCAAATCATACAGAAGATAGATTTGGAGGTTGGTGGTAGGACTGGACAGGGAGATAGTACAGGAATCCAGGGAATAATTCTTATAAGCCAAATGTTTTGAAGAGTTGTTCAGTATATAAAACTAAAGATGTTTAAGTTTTACTATCCTCTGCTTCCCCTTTACATGATCACTCCATGGGCTAAAAAGTGTGCAATGTTTTTTTTTTAGAAGACTCAGAAGAGAAGGTTCCCAAACCCATTGTATAATAAAGCCATGGGAACCAAGCACAGTTGGCTGGTGCTTTGATCAGAGGTACATCACTAGAGTAAATATGCTTAAAAATGTATATTATAATTTTTAGAATAAATTGATTGTGATTTTCTAATCACGTATTATTCAAATGAAAATACTCTAAGCTAGTCATTCAAAACTTTTCTTTTAAATATAGTTTATGTATATGTACAAAATAACTTATAAGATCATTATTTTAGCCATGATAAAAAAAATACTGGGGAAATTAATTGTACTGTAGACTACAGTGTTATTTCAAAACTTTTAAAAATAAAAACATATTATCATTTGGCTGAAAACTGGCAAGTTCTACTGGACCCCAATGCACACTTTAAGGTTAAGTACATTTATATTATGAAGTTTAATATATGAATACATATTGTATTTTTATATTCTATGAGGCAAAAAATTGATACTTACACTGTGAATACAACAGTATTATGAAATGTTATAATACTTTTATCATTATTACATGTACTATATTGGTGAAGAAACTTACTGATAAAAAGAAAACTGTATTACCATCTTTGTTTTGGAATTTTATGCAGTTTAGTACCTTTATTTTGGAATTTTGTGTAATGGAATTTATGTAATTTCCTTCAGTGCTGAAGCATCCCTTTAACACATTTAATGTCATATGCATATTTTTTGCTTCCTACAAAGCATCTTATACTTTATGGCATTTTACAATGGAGGAAAGTGGTACTTGAAAATTAGAACATAGCCACTCCTCCCGTAACCCCAAATCCAATGTACAGTTTTTCTAGAGAGTGGTTTCTCCACTTTAATACTCCTGACTCTAAAGTCTACTTATAAAATGAATGTCAACTTTATTTTTAAAACCCCCCTTAAGAAGGAAAGTGAACTTTCTTTTTTGGACTTGTATGAAACTTTATGGAGGATATAAGTTACCCTTTGATTATTTTTTGCATGATTAAAATTTTGCAAAGTTCTATAGCTCCAAAGCGCCTACCTGTAATAAACAACTCTTGCCTTGGAAACCACAAAACAGGTCTGAATTGCTTGAGCATTAGAGCTAATTGCCTGCCTATTTCAAAGGAAGAGCCAGAAAAGAGGTGGGGTAGGGGGGGAATCCTAGAAGCAGAGGTTGTGCAGGCAAATCCACCTCCAGAGGCTCTGAGTTGTGGCTTGGACTAGCTGGGCAATGTTATGGCCTCAGAACTGCTGTTTGCGATTAAGTTGATGGCAGAGTCTCTCCGTGCTGCTGACACAGAGGCTTTGTTCACATTCAGATTTCTCAAACTGTTGCCAGGGTCAGGCTGAGGTCAGACACCAGAGTGATGTATAGAGGAACATGTCTGGGAATTTCTCTCGCCCTTAAAACACATACTAGAAAATGAAGAATCGGAGACCCTGCAAAAACCGTCTGATGAGACCCATATTACACTGTAGTTTTTCTTGGAGTACCTTCATAATTTTCATTTTCTTCTCCTGACACCCCATGTTTTATTAATGTGAGTTGCGATAGCCCTCACAATTTTATGTCCCCTCAAGATAAGGACACTGGTAGCCTGGTGACACTTCATTTTCCAGCCCTGGGGGAAAGGTTCAGTAAATCTACTCAAAGAAGTCTTGTCTTCTTCCCCAGGAAGAGCTGAAAAGTAATTGCTATGGGCTGTCACAGGTAGCGGCCTGCCACTGGTTGTCACGTCACATGTGTGGAATTGGCAGGGACCATGGCCCCATTCAGTTATGGTCTCAGCCTTCCTGGCCCCGGAGCCAAGCTGGCCACTGACTGCTCAGCCTGGCCCTGTGCAGGATGAGGGAGCCTGGGTCTGACTGGTAATTATCACTGTTGGTGAGAGCAGGCTAGAGCCCTAAGAAGTGTCCATTCTCTCTTCCTAAAGTGCAACTTTCATGTGTGTTTGCCTGAAAGAGACACTTTCCCAAAACCTTCAGGTGACCAATCCTTCCATAACGACCTCTCCACTGTTTTTGTCAGCAGCAAAGTGCAACACAGAACAAACAGATTTGTGTGGTGTCTTTGAAGACTCACGGTGGAAGCAAACTTTTATTTTGAATGTATAAGTGTCCTGTTTTCCCTTAGCTTTGGGGAGCCGCCTCCATTGAGCCCAGACCTGTCCCCTGTGCTGTGTCTAGCTCTCACAGTAGCAGAGCAGGCAGGCCAATGAGACACTCAATAGCATTTTGTGTGTGTGTGTGTGTGTGTGCTCAGCTGCTGCATATGACAGTGGATATTTCATTCTGCTGTCAGAACATTATTAATAAAACATGGGGTGTGGAGAGCGCCACGATTCCCCCTTTCAATCACTATAGCATTTGCAATGAAAATTTTATGCAGTGTGTAATTTTCAGTTAATGCTTGACACTTAAAATGTCCATAGCAGCATTTTGTATGGTTATTGAAGGGTTAATTGTTTCATGTTCTCTGCATAAAAGCTCTGCTTATCAAAAGCAAATAGACGAGTGTATGCATATGTGTCGATGACCTTTTGCCTTTCCGGGGTTAATTTATATGGTCATTAAACATTTTATGAAATTGAGCAGCCTGGTGCTTCAAATCCCATTTTACCTTCTTCTCCTAATTTATGTAATTCCTACCTGAAGAGGGGAATATGATTTTTATTTTTTGTGCTGCCGTGAAAACAGCATGCCATGCTGTGGGGAGTTGCAAGTCTGGTTATCTGGAATTACTCAGATTGCTAAAAATTCATTAAAATGTGACATCAGCACAGTGAGAGACAAATGATCACAGGATGAAAGAGAACAGTGGGCCTTTCACGGATTAGTGCTGCACAGCCCAGCACAGAGGCTAACTGCATAAACAGATTAATCCACCAGCAGCGGCATAGCTAAGATTTACAGAATAATTAAATAGGGTTGAGTTACTATGAGGATTTCCATGTAATCTAGCTGGTGTGAACCCGTGAATGAGGTGTGGGGTGATGTGGTTGTCATAGAAGAAATAGACCTTCTTATGTCCTATGCCCTGTATAGCTCCCCCTATAGAAAAACAAATCCCAATGTAACTGAACTTTTGAGATCTTACTCTGACAAATTCCAAAGAATTCCTCTGGGGTCTGGCGAGTGAAGGCAGGAGTAACACCTGTCTCATATTTAACCCATCATTATCACATTATTTCATGGAGAATTTTTTTTTCAGAATTTGGTTTGTTCTGCCATCTATCCAAGTCCACGGAACAGGGGGTCCATGTGGCTTAGAAACTTCTACTATTGAAATGACAGGACTGCCTTACACCCATTTTTCAAGCTTTTCTAGCTTCAACTATACTTAAAAAGATTTCTTTTATTTTAATACAGTACAGGCCCATGTTCTCAATGGATATAAAAGAAGTTGCCTGAGATAAAAATTCGCATTGGTACCATCAGCAGGTTCTAATATAGACTTGTCAATAAACTTATGTTCTTTTTTGAGAATGAATGTCTGCAGATGATTCATAAGTGACCAAGTTTTTAAATGGTCACGTAGTTATTTGACTCGTCTGCATTTCTGAACAGAAGAACCAAGCGAGGAGGCAGAGGGACCTATTAAACCTGCAGCAGTGGCTGAGGAAGATGAGAAAGACACAAATGAGAGAGGCCCTAGTGAAGGCAAAAACACCAGTAAAGACCCTGGTAAGATGTGAGAATCTTTCGCCCTTCTTCCCCCACCTCCACTCCCCAATCAGCCCTTCCTTGATCCTGCCCCCATGCTTATTAAAAGCTTTTATTCATTTAAACTGTCTTACATTTCCACTACTATTCACTGCATGTGTATTTTGCATGTGACTTCTATCAGTAGCCTCCCATTGACCTATTTTTAATCATAACCATCTGACACAATAGATGTGGATAAGTTGAAGAATATTACAGGATGACCAGAGAGATTATATTTTAATCAAATCAGTTTGTGTGCTTGTAATTTTTAAGCACTTTTCATTAATCTTTGCTATACTTGTGATTCCTCTGATGGCATATTAATTTTTCATAAGCGCAAAATTGGATATCACTTGAAAATGTTTTTATCTAGTCACAGGCATTCCCCCCAACAATATAACCCTAAAAATACATGTTATTTTTCCTTGCTTTTTTTCCCCTCAACTTACACTCAAGAATTTGCCCTTTTTAAGGGCATCTATTTGAGGCATTTCAAACAAATCCAGTGAAAAAGTTTACAGGTGATTCAGCCTAGGAAAAAAGAAATATCATTGAAAAGGGATTAGGTGCTGGATAATTTTGATCTTCTAGAATAGACAAATCCCAGTAACGAAAGCTACTGTCTTTGAAAACAAACCCTTGTGTCATGACATTTACTTGTGCACAAACAAACCCTAGGCCAGCATCTGGTGGAGATACCTAAGGCTTTTTCTGTGTTTGATTTGGCAAACATATGACTTCATCCATGCTTTGTATGTATGAGATGGAAATCTGTGGTCGTGATGAATAAATATTACATTGGCTACTTTTGCTGTACGCTATACCTACTTTTATTATGTTGGACTCATTGAAGCAGAAGAACTGCTGAAACGGGTTCAAGCCTATTAGTTTCAGGTAGTCATCTATCTTTTCCTTGAATTTTAGTGACAGCCTCATATAAAGAAGCTCGTTTTCACTCTGAAGATAGTGGGTTGTGCAAAAAATACCATTTTTACATATAAGTTCATTTAAACCTGAATTGTCCCACATCTGTAATTCTGTCTCTGCATATCTTAGTTTTGCATTCTCTTCAAAAATAATTCAAAGGGCCTCCCTGCTCCTATCCCACACTGTTCAATGCTAAATTGCTCTCAGGAGTCCAGTGAAAAAGCGCCACTTCAATTTGTGTCGAGAATGTAGTGCCTAACATATGATTCTAATTTGACTTAAACAAAGAGGATAGGAGGTTGGTATTGAGCCTAAAGCAATGTAAAAAAGATGCCATAGCTGTATGTTAGTATGCCGTCTTTGAGGTTACTGACAAGAAATTTGAAATACCTAGCAACCAGTAAGGTCAAGGGTAGTGCCATCTAAACTTCATTTGAAAAGAGTTGGAAATAACAAGGTAGTCAGTTTACTCACTCTCTAGGATGGATCTCATCAAGCCTAGCTGCTTAACTTCTGGACGGGCAGGATTCTGCCTGCATTCAGTTGCCTCCTTCTCTCAGTGGACTGCAGAAGAGACCCCTCCCAGTCTTCTGAAGAATATGTGAAACACACAGATAGCACATTAGCATTCAATGAGTGCTCACATAATACTCAGGTGTAAGATATTATGCTTGGTTTTAAATATCTAACTCCCTGTAAAGATGGGTTCTGGGAATCTCTTGAAAATGGCTCTAACCTTACCATTGAGGGAAGAGTCTTACTTGGGACACACCAAAGATGGAGGTGCCCTGTCTCCATCAGTAACATTCACTTCTCTGCCTGAATAATGGGCTCCTCACTCCCTAATGGCCTGATGAGTTATTGTCCCTAACTGTACCATCTAGACAGGGCTTGAGCATAGGAGAGGATTTGGAATATTGCATAATGCTAGTTTAATACAAATTTTTATCCCTGCAGAAATGCCTCCCCAGGTATATCTAAGTGGATAAAAATGGGCTTTAAAACCAACGCAAAGCAATTACTGAAGTGTAAATAGTTAGCCTTGAAACCTCCCAGACTTCAGGACAGTTCCTGCTATTGACAACTAACATGAACTTTTAACAGAGTTTTCAGCTTTTAAATTGAATTGTGTTAAGTGAAAAAATTATTTCATGGAATTCTTTTCCCTTGTAAATATTTCTAAAGATCATATACCACTTATGTGTATATTGTTTTTTCTTAATGTCAGTTATAAATGTCAAAAAATATGAGAAAACATAAATTAATCGCTGTCTTAATGTGTTAGATGAGAAACAGTGTGACCCCACTTTAACACAGAATTTTTTAGACAGGAAGGTATTAACACATGTTAGAAAGACTGTGTTTGTGTAAGCTGTTGTGCAGAGTCACAGACATTAATCTCCAGGACTGGAGCTTTCAAAATGAGACCTGGCAATATACAAGTTATATTTGTTGAATATTCATTCATAATAGAAAAGCCTCCTAATGCCTCATTTATATTGTCATTTAAATCTAGTGCCACTTTAGATTAATTATAATCCAAATTACAGCTCTTTGCAGTACAAGAATTAATATAGAGTTTATCCAGATTAATACATTTGCATTGAAAATGTAATATGTCTCTGCCACAGCTAAGGGGACCACTTTTTAATAAGGGAGTAAACATTAGGAAGGATGGAAATTAACCTTCATTATTGCAATTAAAATTATCCTTTCATTCCAGTCTCATTACAAAGAATACTGCACTGGTAATTATAATTTAGAATTATTTGGCATTGAAAAACATCTTCTGTTACATTCAAGTTTTAAGTATTCAAATGTTATCAAATACATTGATTCATAATAATATTCAAATAATACCTTAGTATTTTGTTTTATTGTTTTTTTCAAGATTTGCTTTGTATATATGTGTTACTGGATTTTCCTCGCTTGTTATGAGTATAAGCCATTTTACAACCTTCTGTATTTTAGGGATTGGAAATTATGAAGTAAGCAGCTTCTGAATTGAAATGAATTATGTCATTTTTATGTTGCAATCTCATGCAAGTTAAATAATCTCTTAATTGATTGATAATCATTGGCTCATCTATTTGGCAGTACTTATTTGTAATTAGACTTCATTTTTTTAGTTTAAATGTGTTAAAAGGACATGTTTTTTTGAGAATGTCGTGATGTCCTTAATAATACAAAATGAAGTATTATATCACTTCAAAATTTTGTCTAGGGTATCGAAGAGGGTTTATTTCAAATAAGGTAACATATAAACTATCAGTAATAACAAAACTTAATCAATTTTTCCTGAAATTGATTGGCCCTTATTCAAGATGTAAAATATTTCTAGAATAAAACAATTCAGAAAAAGACCTCAGAGTTGAATCCTTGTAATTTACCAGGGAGGCAGTAGTACCTGAGAGTGCACCCCTTTGAAAAGCAGAAAAGGCACACTTGCATAAAATGTGATTTCCATTAGTTTTCAAATAATCGTGATGACCTGCCTTATCCTCAAGAGTCTGTTTTTTATCATATGTTACTACATCTCAGAATTTCTGCTTCCTCTTATCAATGGCATGCATTTCCAGGTGCCTAGCTGCAGCCAGGGGGCTCTAGTCTTTATTTATAACTTCTTTATGTAAAATAACATGGTCTTTACATAGCTCCTAGCTTACATAAAGATCAGGTTTAATTAACTAAGTTAATTAGGCAAAAAATATTGAAGTTGACATGGATATTGAGTGGAGTACTATAGCCAACAGTTATTGCAATGGCTATGAAATGACCCTCACACTTAACTCTTATTTTCTTGATGCAGCACAAATGTCACTAAATTCAGAAGCAACTATGTTATTAATAAAAATTAATAAGCATAAAAATAAAATGGATCAATTATACCAAAAATGTACACCAGTGTATTGTAGTTTTAGTAAAATGTTTCATAGCTTGAAATAATTTTTTTAATCCTGTATAGTACCAATATTAGAATATATATGATTATGATAATAAGGCCATAGCTATACATTTAATAGATTTAAAGGTTTCTGAGGATTATGCTATTTCTTATGTCCCATGGGGCCTGCAAGCAACAAGGGTCAAGAAAATTCTCTTTTAACTCCTGTGTGACAGTCTTTGATAGCATAGGGAACTGGACAAGCTTATAGTTTGGTTATGTCTGATTCTACCATGCACACAAAAGAAGGATAAGGGAATATGACAGTATTATTTGCTTAAAGAAGCATATTCTTACTCAATAATGGGGAACTTAAAAAAAAAAAACTTCCTGTCTCAAAGGGGAAAGCAACTGATAGGCGTTTCCTGATGTAAATGATGATGATTGTATACAACTTGATCTGACACTTTAAGTAGTAAATTTTATTTGAAAACACTGTTTATCATATTATTTTCCTGGATTTTTATTTTTAACATTTTAAATACAACAGCACAAAGTACATTCTGTTTTGAGAAAGAAAAAAAATCTATTTCTTTGATGCCAGAATTAATTTCCTGTTTATGACATATCTCTGGTTATCAAATACTTGGTTCATGTTTAATCAGTGTGATGAACTTCTTCAGTCTATGTCTCAAATTTAAGGACATTAAAATACAAATGTAATCAGTTCTTTTTTCAGATGACTAGAAGGAATCTACATTTCTCCAAGGCATATGTACATACAGGGCAAAAGTACCAATTCAAGTAAAATCTAATGTTTGTAAATCTAGAAATCAGTGTAGTTATTTGAAAATGTAGCAGTAATTCTGTACCTATCATTATTGTCATTATGTCATTGAAATTCTATTTTAATTTTGGTGTTCTTGGAGTCACACTTAAATTTCAGAATTCAAAATGTCTGAAATTGTTTACATGGTTTAAACATGCATCTCTACCCGGGATAGAAAAAGGAATGCATTTTTTTATTCATTTTTACTTTGTTTCTGTAACATTCTTGACCTTATTTTTAAATTAAAACTGGGTTATTTTGCAATAAGGTGCAATTTGTTCATTTATATGAACCATATGTGGATTGAAAAAAAAAATCAAGATAAATCTTCATGCACAGCATACAATCAGATTACGCCTAGACTCTATATTCACACGGGGTCTGATAGCAATCAATGGTTTAGCTTCATTGCATTTCAACATGTATTTGCACCCAGTTGTCCAGTGATAGTATCCTCACCCTGAAAATAATTTAGTTGCAAATTGACTGGAAGATGGTGAAAATTGAAAGTTAAAATTAGAAATACTCATAATAAACAGCAGAAAAAAGGTCAGATGATGCCGTGCTATGATGAGATTGGAATGGCTGGTAAATGAGGTTTTGTGTTTGTCGTGAGATGTATGTGACATGCCTACCCAATGTCGCTGTAATATCCACCCTTGCAGAGGAGATTATCGGGAAAATTGATGCTGGAAAGAATTTTCTGTTAGATTAGGAAATTAGAATTGCGCTCTTTCTTTGATGTGTGTGAGGCTCCTACACATGACATTGCTCATCTAGGTAAAATTTTAAACCCTCTTTAACGCTGAATATTTGGATTAACCTCATAAAACAGTTGCCTTCTTGAGATTTGTACCATAATGGTATGAGTACAGCCAAATATCTAGAGCAAAGAATAAATCACAAAAACAGCAGAAGAAATGTATAGTTAATATTTGTAAAAATACTAATTTTGTTTGAATTATAAATAGCTCTTCTTAGAATTTTGATATATTTTCAGTATTCAAGAATTTTAGAAAAGAAGTAAGGAATTAAACGTTAGTAAAAATAATTATTTTCTATGTTAGCATTTGTGAATGGGAGTAGATTTGCTTTAATGAGATAAAGGCAGCCCGGGACACCAGAGAGCACATGTTATTGATGAGTCTTTCAAGGTCTCCTAGGGTTATCTAAACATGAGACAGGAGTACATTTTAAAATATATTTATAAAGTCCACTTAGTCAGTAGACACAAAGAAGTGTGCTTTTTACCTTTTAAGATTAGCATCACTTAAAAGTGTCTGATTCCTCTTGTGATTTAGTGGCTTTAGAGTCAGTGCTATATGAAAATCATAGAATCTTTCAAGTTTGACATTGTTAGTCTTTTGAAATTGACGTGTTCTACTTTTGGGGGGGGGATCAGGAATAATCACACCAGAAAAGGAGCTAAAAGTCAGTGTGGCAGGGGTGACCCAGCCACTCCTGCTGGCAAAAGAAGAAGATGTCACAACAAAAAGATCAAAACCTACTGAGGACAATAAATTCTGTCATGAACAGGTAACTATGTTTTTCCCCTTTGCTACATAAAACTGTTTCTTTTTTTAAATTTTTAAAATTTTTGTTCCGGGTAGTTTAAGAGCCCCAAACAATAACATCCTGTTAAAATATAGACCTTGCGTTGGCAATGAATTAACCCTCAGTGTTACTACTAATGCTGTGAAGTCATCAGAATAACATTAACATTTGCCACATTTATTCAATATTTTCCAGTTCTATCAGTGTCCTTATTGTAACTACAATAGTAGGGACCAAAGTCGTATCCAGATGCATGTCCTGTCACAGCACTCGGTGCAGCCGGTCATCTGCTGTCCCCTCTGCCAGGATGTCCTCAGCAACAAGATGCACCTCCAACTGCACCTGACACATTTGCACAGCGTATCTCCAGACTGTGTGGAGAAGCTGCTTATGACAGTAAGGACACCAAGTGTTGATGCATGTGTGACAGAAATCTCTGGAAATTAGCAACACAAAATCTGCAATTATTGGTTGATAGAAATTTATTTCTTCCTCACAACTTAAAGCTGGCTCACAGACTCTGTTACAGAAATCACAGTCGATGGCCCATTTGTTGTCTCTTTTGCTTAGGAAAATAAATGTGATAACAGGCATAGATTATTCAATAACGTGTTTTACAGCCTTATTTTTATACCTATTATGTTAATCAAATGAGTCAAGTGGACACGTTGACTTTCAAACTGTCTTGTGTATCAGTATAAAGAAAGAGACCTACACAAACATTTTTTAAAAAGAAAAGAGTACAGCATTGCAGTGGCATTGTACTGAAATTTTAAGGGATAGGAGTTGTCTGTAAGAGCCATAAAAATGTCCCTGCTTTGGTTGGAAAACTCTAAGGGGGATGCTACTGGACAAATGATGGACGTGGCAGAGTCTGTGATTTTTGGGGTACATTTGATGGAACCCCTTGGGTTTTCACAGGTGCCTGTCCCTGATGTGATGATGCCAAACAGTTTGCTACTGCCAACAGCCACCTCCGAGAAAGTGGAGAGGGACACACCTGCAGCCGTCACAGCTGAGGCATCTGGGAAATATTCAGGTATGCCGACCTGTGACCAAGGTCTGCAGAAAACACACATCAGGGGCTTGCATTTGTGGTAGAGCTCCAAGGTTATTACTATCAAAGAGTTACAAGCACAGAAGAGAAAATATTCCAAGAGACATAGTTTTCAATGCACATTTAGTATCTGTTATGTGTCACAGCTCTTGGGGGACCCAAGTATCTATGACCAAGAATATTCTGTATGTTCTAATTCCTGAACAATAAGGCAAGGAATGGCCCTTGATGCCACACTGATTGTAGCAAGTTACTATAATTACCTTTGACTGCTTTTATTCCACTTCCTGAAATTCCTTGAGGTCAGTGGTGATTTGTTATCACCTTTGTATTGGCAGTGCCTAGCACAGTGCTTGCAACATAGTATTTGCACAGCAAATACTTCTCTAAAGAATCAAGCAGAAATGGTTAGAGGCTCTACTTCCAATATTTATTGGCACCTAGCCTTTCTTCCTGTAAGCCATGTGTCTGTGCTTTCTCCTGCACAGGTGAAAGTCCAGTGGATGACAAAAGTATAGCAGGTCTTGACGATTCAAAGGTTAGCGTGGAAATAAAGAGTGAGGAACAGAAACCAACTAAAGAACCTATAGAAGTGTCCGAATGGAACAAAAATGGGAGTAAGGATGTGAAAATCCCCGACACCCTGCAAGATCAATTAAGCGAACAGCAGAAGAGGCAACCCCTGTCTGTTTCAGATCGCCACGTGTATAAGTACCGCTGTAACCACTGCAGCTTGGCATTCAAGACGATGCAGAAGCTTCAGATACATTCCCAGTATCATGTGATTCGGGCTGCGACAATGTGTAATCTCTGCCAGCGTAGTTTCCGTACATTCCAGGCTTTAAAAAAACACTTGGAAGCAGGCCATCCTGAGCTGAGTGAAGCTGAACTCCAACAGCTGTACGCCTCCTTGCCCGTGAATGGTGAACTCTGGGCCGAGAGTGAAATGATGGCCCAGGATGAGCATGCTCTGGAGCAGGAAATGGAGAGAGAGTACGAGGTGGACCACGAGGGGAAGGCAAGTCCTGTAGGAAGTGACAGTAGCTCTATTCCTGATGACACAGGCTCTGAACCAAAGCGGACCTTACCCTTTAGAAAAGGGCCAAATTTTACGATGGAAAAATTCCTTGATCCATCTCGCCCATATAAATGTACAGTGTGTAAAGAATCATTCACCCAAAAGAACATTCTCTTGGTCCATTATAATTCAGTTTCTCATCTCCATAAATTGAAAAAGGTGTTGCAGGAAGCCTCTAGTCCTGTCCCTCAAGAAACCAATAGCGGCACAGATAACAAACCCTATAAGTGCAGCATCTGCAACGTTGCATACAGCCAAAGCTCGACCTTGGAAATCCACATGCGATCTGTGCTCCACCAGACAAAGGCCAGGGCTGCCAAGCTGGAGCCAAGTGGTCACGTGGTTGGGGGGCACGGCATTGCAGCAAATGTTAGCAGTCCTGGCCAAGGCATGTTAGAGTCCATGAGTTTAGTAGCAGCAAGCAGCAAAGATACCCACTTAGAAGCCAAAGAGTTAAACAAAAAGCAAACTCCAGAATTAATCTCTGCTCAACAACCTACACATCACCCACCACAGTCACCAGCACAAATTCAGATGCAACTCCAGCATGATTTACAACAGCAAGCTGCATTTTTTCAGCCTCAGTTTCTAAACCCAGCCTTTTTGCCTCATTTTCCTATGACCCCAGAAGCTCTGCTCCAGTTTCAGCAGCCTCAGTTTCTCTTTCCTTTCTACATCCCCGGGACAGAGTTCAACCTGGGGCCAGAGTTGGGCTTGCCGGGCTCTGCTGCGTTTGGTATGCCTGGCATGACAGGCATGGCCGGATCCTTGCTTGAAGACTTGAAGCAGCAGATTCAGACTCAACATCATGTTGGCCAAACTCAATTGCAAATCCTACAGCAACAAGCACAACAGTACCAGGCCCCGCAGCCCCCACTGCCATCTCAAAAGCCGCCCCAGCAGCAGCAACAGCAGCAGCAGGCAAGCAAGCTATTGAAACAAGACCAAGCCAGCATGGCCAGTGCCGACTGCCCAGCCTTGAAGGATGTGCCATCTTGCAAGGAGGCAGAAGAGAGTGTGGAAAAGCAAGAAAAACCAAAGCAAGAATTTACAAATGAAGGTGAAACACTCAAAGAAGGCAAAGACTCAAAGAAGCCCAAGTCCTTGGAACCATCCATCCCACCACCCAGAATAGCTTCTGGGGCCAGAGGAAATGCAGCCAAAGCATTACTGGAAAACTTTGGGTTTGAGCTGGTCATTCAGTATAATGAAAACAGGCAGAAGGTGCAGAAGAAAAGCAAAAGTGGGGAGGGTGAAAACTCAGATAAACTGGAATGTGGAACATGTGGGAAACTGTTCTCCAATGTTCTCATTTTAAAGAGTCACCAGGAACATGTGCACGGTCAGTTTTTCCCATATGGAGCACTGGAAAGATTTGCTCGTCAATACCGGGAGGCCTATGACAAGCTTTATCCAATTTCACCACCTTCTCCAGAAACACCACCTCCACCACCACCCCCGCCCCCACTGGCCCCAGCTCCCCCACAGCCTTCCTCCATGGGGCCAGTGAAAATCCCAAGCTCTGTGCCCACTCCCCTACAAGCTCCACCACCCACTCCTCCGCCACCACCGCCCCCACCTCCTCCTCCCCCTCCTCCCCCTCCCCCTCCACCTTCTGCTCCCCCACAGGTCCAACTGCCTGTGTCTCTGGACCTCCCCCTCTTCCCTTCTATTATGATGCAGCCTGTGCAACACCCGGCACTTCCTCCCCAGCTGGCCCTGCAGCTGCCCCAGATGGACACACTATCTGCAGACCTCACACAACTTTGCCAGCAGCAGCTCGGGTTAGACCCCAACTTCTTAAGGCATTCTCAGTTCAAACGCCCACGGACAAGAATTACAGATGATCAGCTCAAAATCCTGAGAGCTTATTTTGACATCAATAATTCTCCTAGCGAAGAACAGATCCAGGAAATGGCAGAGAAGTCGGGCCTCTCTCAAAAAGTTATCAAGCACTGGTTTCGCAACACGCTTTTTAAGGAAAGGCAGAGAAACAAGGATTCTCCGTACAACTTCAGTAACCCACCTATAACGGTTTTGGAAGACATACGAATTGATCCACAACCCTCCTCCTTAGAGCACTACAAATCTGATGCTTCGTTCAGTAAAAGGTCTTCCCGAACGAGGTTCACCGACTACCAGCTTAGGGTTCTACAAGACTTCTTTGACACCAATGCTTACCCCAAAGATGATGAGATAGAACAACTTTCCACCGTTCTCAACCTCCCAACCCGGGTTATCGTGGTATGGTTCCAGAATGCTCGTCAGAAAGCACGGAAGAGTTATGAGAACCAAGCAGAAACAAAAGATAATGAGAAACGGGAACTAACTAATGAGCGGTACATCCGAACCAGCAACATGCAGTATCAGTGTAAAAAGTGCAATGTGGTGTTTCCCCGAATCTTTGACTTGATTACGCATCAGAAGAAGCAGTGCTACAAAGATGAAGATGACGATGCTCAAGATGAAAGCCAAACTGAAGACTCCATGGATGCCACCGACCAGCTGGTATACAAGCATTGTACAGCATCGGGCCAGACGGATGCAGCCAAAAACGTTGTGGCCCCCACAGCCAGTTCTGGCTCTGGGACAAATACACCTCTGAATACGTCACCCAAACCAGAATCTGAGAAGACATCTCCCAAGCCTGAATATCCCACAGAAAAGCCAAAGCAGAGAGACCCCTCGCCCCCTTCTCAAGGCACCAAGCCAGCCCCACCCTTAGCATCAACCTCCTCGGACCCAGTGCAGGCCTCAGTGGCCCAGCCCCAGCCCCCCAAACCACCCCAACTGATTGGAAGACCTCCCTCAGCCTCCCAGACCCCGGTCCCTTCCAGCCCACTGCAGATTTCCATGACTTCTCTCCAGAACAGTCTACCTCCACAGTTACTCCAATACCAATGTGATCAGTGTACCGTTGCCTTTCCGAGTCCGGAACTCTGGCAGGAGCACCAGCACATGCATTTCCTTGCTGCTCAAAACCAATTCCTTCACTCTCCATTCCTGGAGAGGCCCCTGGATATGCCCTACATGATATTCGACCCCAACAACCCCCTGATGACCGGACAGCTGCTGGGTGGTTCTCTGTCACAGTTGCCACCCCAGACTGGGGCCTCCCACACTACAGCTCCTGCCACTGTCGCTGCTTCCCTAAAAAGGAAACTGGATGACAAAGAAGATAATAACTGCAGTGAAAAGGAGGGAGGCAACAGCGGTGAAGACCAACACCGTGATAAACGCCTGAGAACCACTATCACCCCTGAACAACTGGAAATACTCTATGAAAAATACTTGCTGGATTCCAATCCAACCCGAAAAATGCTTGATCATATTGCCCGGGAAGTAGGGCTGAAAAAAAGAGTTGTGCAAGTCTGGTTCCAGAATACACGAGCCCGAGAAAGGAAAGGCCAGTTCCGGGCAGTGGGTCCGGCCCAATCTCATAAACGGTGTCCCTTCTGCCGAGCCTTGTTCAAGGCCAAGTCAGCCCTAGAGAGCCACATCCGCTCTCGGCACTGGAATGAGGGAAAGCAGGCAGGGTACAGCTTGCCCCCAAGCCCTTTAATATCCACGGAAGACGGTGGGGAAAGCCCACAGAAATACATTTATTTTGATTATCCATCTTTGCCATTAACTAAAATCGATTTATCAAGTGAGAATGAATTAGCTTCAACGGTGTCAACACCTGTGAGTAAGACCGCAGAGTTGTCACCCAAGAATCTGCTAAGCCCTTCTTCATTTAAAGCGGAGTGTTCTGAGGATGTTGAGAACTTAAATGCCCCTCCTGCTGAAGCTGGGTATGATCAAACTAAAAATGATTTCGATGAGACGTCATCAATTAATACAGCCATCAGTGATGCTACCACCGTTGATGAGGGCAATGCCGAGGTGGAAAGCACAATGGGAAGTTCTGGAGATGTGAAGCCAGCTTTATCGCCTAAAGAGCCAAAAGCTCTTGACACTTTGCCAAAAACAGCAACCACACCCACCACAGAGGTCTGCGATGAGAAATTTCTCTTTTCTCTCACTAGCCCCTCAATACATTTCAACGACAAAGATGGCGACCATGACCAAAGCTTTTATATCACAGATGACCCTGATGATAATGCCGACCGCAGTGAAACATCTAGTATCGCTGATCCGAGCTCCCCAAATCCTTTTGGGTCCAGCAATCCTTTCAAATCCAAAAATAACGATCGACCAGGTCACAAGCGTTTCAGAACCCAGATGAGCAACCTTCAACTTAAGGTTCTCAAGGCATGCTTCGGTGACTACCGAACTCCAACCATGCAAGAATGTGAGATGCTGGGGAATGAGATCGGTCTGCCCAAACGTGTGGTCCAGGTGTGGTTCCAGAATGCAAGGGCCAAGGAGAAGAAATTTAAAATCAACATAGGGAAGCCCTTCATGATCAATCAAAGTGGAACAGAAGGCACCAAACCAGAGTGTACCCTGTGTGGGGTGAAGTATTCTGCCCGCTTGTCCATCAGAGATCATATTTTCTCCAAACAGCACATTTCAAAAGTGAGGGAGACTGTTGGGAGTCAACTTGATCGGGAAAAAGATTACTTGGCTCCGACCACTGTTCGGCAGCTAATGGCACAGCAGGAACTTGACCGTATCAAGAAAGCTTCAGATGTGCTGGGCTTAGCAGTGCAGCAGCCAGGCATGGTAGACAGCAGCCCTCTCCACAGCATCAGCCTCCCAGCAGCCTATCCAGGACTCCCTGGCCTTCCTCCAGTCCTTCTTCCTGGAATGAATGGCCCATCCTCCTTGCCTGGATTCCCACAGAATTCAAACAGTAAGTCCCATCCAGGGGAGTCAGTTTAATGAATTAGTAATATTAGGCAGCTGATCACATGTGACCAAGAACAAAGTACATTGGAATCCCTCTTTATTTCAGTGAGTAAAGACATTAAATTATTTGAAATATAGAATTTATTGACTATAATTAATAAGTAGGAAGTAAGTCTACCTGAAAATATGCAGAAAAATAAAGACTGGCTAAGACATAAATAAATTCATTATTTATATCACTACATTTATATGTCTTAGAAATATTCTTTTTATAATCATTTCAATACTGATTTCAAGTGGTGTTTCAGTATAAACTCTTGGCTCAATATTTGATGTACAATACTAAGAAAGCAAAACATTAAATAATACATTTATTGGTCTCTTAAATTATAACCATTCCAAGGGATTTTTTGTTTGTTTGTTTTTTGTTTGTTTTTTATTCTCCACCACGTAAGTGCCAGGAGTTCAAAAGTTAAGGACTTCTAGCCTCAGGAATTGACCCACATTACACCTAACACATAATAACACATATTTAAAATTTAACTACTAACAATATGACTTCTGGGGTAATCCGCAATTTGGCATTGCTGTAAGATTTTGACTTTTTTAGCATCCATTGTTTCTTGTTATTTAAATAAATTTGCAACCTTAGAAATATGTTACTATTACCCCGTGCGCTCCTACACTCAGCCCCACCCCAGCAACGGTAATTAAGTCAAACAAAATTATAAAGCTTTCTGAGACAACCCCAGAAGATGAATCCAATTCTGTGTTCATCAAGAAATGAAATTTGTGCAGGTTCAATTTCATGAATAAGTATAAGTATGCAGTACTATTAGGTTAAACAAATTGAATACAGTGTGCTAGGCAATCATGTAGCCAAACAATCATCAAATGTTAAATGTTTTATATGGTATATAAAAGTTATATATTATCCAAAATAGAAAAAAAAATGGTTCTCTTATCATTTCTCCTTTAAACTAAGTTTTATTTTTCAAATTAACAGTGGCTTTTTTTGTTTTTAAAGGGGAATTTTGACATTCTAAAGAGACTTATCTAGAATTAATTAATTACAGATTTCTAGAAAGTTTCCAAAATACCCAGAGCTTTTTTCATTTACACAAATAGGACTTTTACATAAATATCAAACTTTTCAATCTCACCCTTCTTTTATAAAAAACCAAACTTGCCATGTGATCTTAGGAAGATATTCCCACTTTAACTTTTACCTCAGGACAGATGAAAACAACACTATCAAATGGCCTGTTGGCTGTGGCCAGCTCATCTGGCTCCCTGTCGAGTGACGTGTTGGCATTAGAGAGAAGCAGAAAGGGTCTACATGTGAAAGAATGGCCCCAAGAACAGTGTTGCAAGGCCCCTTCCTTGAACTATCATACCTGTACCTTCCCCCCAATAAGGCTTTGGGCTTAAATATCTGGACATTCTTGGAGCTTCAAATATCAGAGCTATGATTACATGTTTTGTTTGTACATTTTAATTGTCAGATATAATTGTTTGAAGAATAATGCAAAAGCTATTTTTTGCATGTAAATGTACTAGTCTTCTAGTCCTACTATATTTATCACTGTGATTATTAACTGACACATAGAAAAATATCTTATGTGGAAAAACTTGAATTATCAATTATGTAAAATAAAGTTTTTCCACATAAAGTCTAATGTGAAAAAACCCTTATGAACAGTGATGTAAAGTTTATAGTTATGTAAAATATTAAATAAAATATTATGTAACATTTAATGAGAGTAATATTAATAGCATAACATTTGATACTTTACATGAACTAAGAACAGTCCAAGTGTCGGTGTCCATGGTTGTTGATGCCTCTGTAAACAGGGGTCAGAGCATCCTGTTTTTCTCCCCACTGGGTCAGAAGGCCTTTGCTTGGACAATGGGTCCTTTGCTGACTGTCCCACATGAGAGAAAGTGAGAAGGGAGGAGAGAGATGATGTTTATAAAATACTTAAACAACATAACCTTTGTCCTCATTCTGCTCAGCACAAATACCATGTATATCCTCCCCTGAAATGTGGGCACTGTTTATAACTATCCGAATTGTGGGCTGATGTACAGGAAGGTCTTCCTTAGTGAGCAGTATATTTAAATGCATCAGACATTGAGGAGCTCAGCACTAGATGTATCTGTTGCTTCATAAAATCATGGACCAAAACAAACTGTACAGTATTATAAAGAAAAAAGGTCTGTGAACATACCTACTACAATTTGCAATTTCTCTTGAATTACTTTTTTAGTGTTTTTTTAAAAAGATTTTGTTTATTTTATTTTTAGACAGAGGGAAAGGGAGGGAGGAAGAGAGGGAAACACTAATGTGTGATTGCCTCTCACACGCTCCATGCTGAGGACCTGGCCCACAACCCATGCATGCACCCTGACTGGGAATTGAAACTGTGACACTTTGGTTCACAGGCTGGCATTCAATTCACTGAGCCACACCAGCCAGGACAGTTTTTAAGTTTCTTAGTTTTTGATTAGTACAGTGGAGTCACCAGCAAGATCTTATTTGAGAGCCTGAGTTCCCAACTTCCCGGTTCACCTATTTTTAAGTTAATTTACTTGTGGTGAGTAACCCTGAATATTTTAAGCATCTCACAGAGTGGAGCTGTGCTTATCCATCTTTCTTTCATCATCTTTCTACCATATTATTTGTCATCAAGCAAATACCTCCTTCACTTTATGGCAGAAATAGACATACCAGCTAGGTGAAGTCAAAAGGAGAAAATTACTTCAATTTTTTTAATTTTTAAAAGTAGAATATTCATAAGTAGAATATTTCTGTACTTCTCATTTGCCCTGGGTTCTTGCAATAGTTTATCTATGTGAATAAACTTTGAGAATATGCCATGTTCATCTTGGGCCATTTGAATGGGATTTTAGTTATGGGAAAGGCTTCATTTTAAAAATACCCTATCCCTTTGGATGTAAATTTGAAGGTTTTGATCCTAAGGAAATCACTAAAAAGGGATTCAATTTAAATGAGATGTACTGTAAAGTAATAAGTCTGATTCCAAAGGCTACACCTTTGGAGGTATACATTAATTGCGATGTACATGTTCAGTTGTAATATTTATCAACTTCTAAATTTCCTGGTTTTAAACATCCATTTCACTCTTTTTTGGATGGAGGTACTCTGTTTGGTTTCCCAGCTTTATGATGCACAAAACTTCTTGCCTTCCAAGAAATCTTCAAATTATTTAGCCTTTCAAGATTATGAAGAGGGTCCTTTCAAGAGTGATGTACATCACGTGTACCTTCATTTTTAAATAAAATGAATTACTTTCTGCCTAAAAAAATTTCTACATTTGTCTTTTTCCATCATGATCACGTGCAAAAAGGGAAAGCAGAGAGAAAAATGACAAACCTGTACACCTGGAAAAAATTAGAAAACTTTAAATTGACATTTTATCGTTGAGGATGTTAGCTTCCTTTGGCATTTTGCTCAAGGTGAATAGAAAAAAAACCTTGATTTTCTATTTTTAACATATTACTTTATTGTTTTAAGCAGTGTCTGATTTAAATATGTTCCATGAGTATTTGGAAATACTACCTAACCAATTTCCTCAAATGGAACTTCAGAACATGCCTTTTGCATTTTTCTCATACTTCACTGCAATTTACTAGCACATTTAGGGTAAGTCTAGATAAGAATAAGTCTTTAATACTTTTATCACAATTTTCTGTGGTCCTGTGTCCATAATTAGTCTTATTTTCACCTCAAAAATAAATTTTCCTGTTAGGAGGCCTAGATCAAAGAAATGTGGGGAAAAGAACATCTTAAGCTCATTGTGAGATAGGCATGTTCTTCTGAAAGCATTACTTTTGGGAATAGGCATCTGTTTCAAGGAAACAAAACCAAACAAAATTATGGTAGTTTGAGATTATCTGTAGGTAAACTTTAATCTCTTAGTGAAATTTCAAAGAATTGGAGTAGGAGTCAGGGAATGGGAAAGAAGTTATCTTATGCTGCATTGTGACCACTGCTCAGTTTTTCTCTTCTATTTCTGGTTTTCCTTTGTCAGTTGGTTACTGAACTTTTGACCACAAATTTTTACAGGCTTTGTCTTTTACTAGTAGGTCTGATGTACATCGTTCAGTATCCTGAATCGGTATCTCTTCTCCTAAAATTTTTACTTAACAGCTGATTATTTACCTTATCTTAATTCTCAAGATACTGATTTCCTAGAAATCCCTGAAAGGTTTTGACTGCAGTAGTTAGGATTTTAGAAGACTATTGCATGACTTCATTATATGACCTTTACTTCATTTTATGACTTCTAGATAGGAACCTGTAGACTCCATATGATGGTAAAGCCTAGTGAACAACCATTGGTCTGTCTTACTTTTTAATGACCATTGCTGTTAAGTCCCTTAGTTTCTTAAAATTTGACTATAATTCTCATGGCACAGAGATTAGGTGAGCTGGCAATTTTTAGATTTATGGGGAAAAGCACGGGTGGAAGGGGTTCAGTTACTGAGTTGAAGTCTCATTATACTAGACTTAGAAGTAAAGTTGGCTTTATGCGTAGGCAAAGAAGCTTGCTACCAACATAATATCATTCTAACAATGTAAGGATGGATCTTTTTTTCCTTAGTAAAGCTTTTTCCACCTAAATCATGCATGCTTGAAATTCTCTAATTAGATAGTAATTTCTTTGACTTAATGTATTATCTTCTGTTAAATGTAAATTAGCATAGAATTTCATAAAATCAGAATAACATAGTGGGAAGAAACCTCAAGTTATCTAATTTAGTATATATGAAGCCTTTTCAGGAATAGGTGTATTTATATCTTTGTTCTTTCTTGCAAATAAAATTTTATGGAGAAGCAAGTAGAAAGAAGATACCAGGCATATATATCAGTGTAGGAATAACGGCCAGGGAGTTGAAGGTTTGGGCCCCCAAAAGCAATGCCATTCTGTCACAGTTTTCTTTAGGGCTAAGTGTAAGTCCCAGTAATCAAAGCTTATCATACTAAATTAGATTAAAGATCAGGGAATTTATTAATTCATTCTTGCCACACCCTGTAAATCTTGTCATTTTCATTTAAATTTATTTCAATTGTGCCAGCCACCCTTCTGTAAAAATGTGGATACTGTTATCAGTTTTTCCCTGAGATACAATGTTACTTTCAAAGATTTTTTTTTTTCATTTTGAATATTTGCAGCTCAAGGAACCAATTTTCTTTAAAAAAATGGAATTTTTAGCATCTGTCTGTAGTTACCATTGAGGATTTTGGGAGACTATTTTCTAACATGATGGACATTCCTTAGAGACTATCACTGAAACGAGTACAGAACTTATTTCAAAGCAGGTCAGAGAAGAGTTGGGTGTGGTAAGGTTACAAAGAGCAGCTAGTAATAAGCTAAACTAATTGACAGTGAGATGATAATGATTAGGGTGAAGTTGAGAGTGCTGTTAAGGACTTCAGAGCAATCCGAATTCAAGCTAAGACTAAGCAAAGCTTTCTCAGCTGGGTAAAGACCAATGAAGAAACGAAGTTGTGTTTGGGTTGTGTTTGTTCTTTTTTTTTCCTAGCTACAGAAGTAGAAGCATGTAATTTTTCTGTGCTTAAAATTTTTTTTTAAACACCCAAGTGCTGCATTTAACATGCAGGTAAGACTGAGCAGTAGTAAAAAGATGATTGTCTTAAATCTATAATCATTCTCTCTACAACTATGTGCTAAACTCCATTCACCTTCTCCTGGTTAATTCTCCTATCAGCCCATCATGCCTGCATCTTAGTCCTTGTCCTGATCATTTAGTGGTTAGCCTTCTCTCAGTCAAGAATGAACCACCACCCACCCAGTCTGTTCCTTTTGCAATCAACTTTATTTCCTTCTGGAAAACATATTTAGGAAAGGCACAGACTTTTATAACTCCCTTTTCTATCCTGAGCTGACATTTAGTTTCTCACCTAACTATCCAGCTCATAAAATTGACTTTGTAATAGGTTATTACCAACCACAACATTAGATTGGGGACTTGAAACCTAGCAAAGATTTCTTGCATTACAATAGGATTCATACTCTAACCCATGTGAGTCTGCCTACTGAGCACTGAATTCCCTTCTCTAATGGGGTGAAAATCATTTTTATGTACAACAAGTAAACCTTGAAGAAGCATCATGTTTTGGGTGTGATAAAGTTGAGCGTTAATATATTCAAATTCTATCAAGTACTCTGTTAGGCACATTGTCAGGATGGTAATGAGTAGCTTAACCTGTACCCTAAAAATGAAATCATGCTTAACCATGCCCAGTCCTTATGATGAATAGTGGTAACTTTTTTTTTTTTTTTTTTTTTTTTTTTTGCTATTTGGTTTTTTTATCTTCAGTGATCATTTACTATTGTTATTTAATTAGCCTATCACCTTCTTTCTTCAATG